>NC_137463.1:183861992-184149291 GCF_964235325.1 Thermobia domestica
TATCTAACTATGCGATTAAACACAATGGACCAACAGTTTCGACTGTGCTTCAGGAAGATGCTGTGGGTCGACCATTAAGAATGAAGATTTAAAGTGTTTCAATTATTATAGAAAGGGTCCAGTCCTTGTGTTCATAGGATTTTCGGCTTTATATTTCCTATAATGTCCTGAATAGTAGGAAGTGAACACACACACACACACACACACACACACACACACACACACAAAAAAAAAAAAAAAAACTGTTCGTGCAGTTTCCAATTGCTAAAGCTGGCATTATTTTTTCTACTGGCGTTTGTACTTGCTTATAGTATCCGAAAGTTTGATCTTGGAGATTTTAAAGACAACTGAATTATTTTCCAGCTTGATCAAGGTCAGATAAGCTGCTTCGGTTGTTTAGTTTGTCTCTATTTAGTTCAATTACAAGTATGATAAAATAACTGTGGCAGAATTTCCTACTCACTAATATTTGTGACAAAATTACCATTCTAAATCTTCCGGTGAGAAACTTTAAGAAGCTAAAATTACTTAAATTCGTAAAACACTGCTGAAAAAACAAATGCAGAAACATACTTACCAGGGAACGAGATCTAATTCTTCTAAACTTATCAGAATACATCAGGGGTGCCCACAAAGGGGGGCTATAACGCAAACTGCGTCAGTAAAATATTTTTTGGGGGGTTAAAATCTATATAAATATGTTTGAGGGGATGTAAAAATTAATAGAAAAGTTTTTTTTTCATGGAAGAACACCTATGGATAGACAATTAGGGGGTGCGTCATGGACATAAGGGGGGGCACCACTGAATACATTACATTTATCATCAATAAACTCATTATCGTATACATAATTGTTTAACCAAGTTTTTGTCAATAATACCAAATTATAGTTAGTAGCAAGGATACTAGTATATATTGAACACAATTTAATATTTATACCTCTAACATTCTGATAATAAATTGAAACACTTTTATCAGAATTATTCATTTTTTCTTCAGAGCTGTAACATCATTTATGACTGGAAGCATAATTATGTATTTCCTACCCAGTCGATCCATAAAAATTCAAAATTTTTTATCCTTTTAGCTTTCCGAGCTTCCCTGAGTACAGTACAGGGTGTGATTGAAAAGTACCGGAACTTTTCCCGCCGCGCGGCTCCCTGGCGTTCGAAAAATGTGAGGGGTGGGAGGAAATGTGCGCGGGACCTTCCTCTTTCAAGCGGAACTTGACCCAGTGCGTTGCGAGCAGCGGTTGAGAAAGCATCGCTGTCCGCGCGAAAGTCGTTTGGTCGTCGTCGGTCACGTTTTTTGAGCGCCGAAAATGGACTCAAAGATTGACCAACGCTACGCCATCAAGTTTTGTGTCAAACTAAAAAAGACATTTACCGAGACCCAGGACCTGCTCAAGGAAGCCTTTGGGGAAGGTGTGATGTCCCGTACTCGGATCTTTGAGTGGCACAAGGCCTTTAGGGAAGGCAGGGAGGACGCCGATGACGAACCACGCTCCGGGAGGCCGTCGACGTCGAAAACCGATGAAAACGTCGACCGAGTTCGCGAATACCTGAACCTGGACCGTCGGACAATCCTCCGGGAGATCAGCGAAGAACTTAATTTGACATACTATGCAGTGCAAAAAATTGTGACTGAAGAATTGAACATGCGAAAGGTGTGCGCCAAACTGGTCCCCAAGGTGTTGACCGAGGAGCAAAAAGAACTGCGAGTGAAAATGAGTCGTGAAGTGCTGGATTGTGTGGAAGCCGACGACGAGTTATTAGACAGTGTGATCAGTTTTGATGAAACATGGTGCTACTAGTACGACCCCGAAACAAAATCTCAAAGTGCAGAGTTGCACACAGACGAGTCGCCTCGCCCCAAGAAGGCCCGAATGTCAAAATCCAAGGTCAAGACAATGCTGATCGCCTTCTTCCGAGGGATTATCCATAAGGAATTTGTGCCACCCGGGACAACTGTCAACGCGGCCTTTTACAAAGAAGTCCTCGATCGGCTCCGAAAACGCGTCGCTCGGTGCCGGCCCCTCCTTGTTGGCACCATGACAACGCGCCGGCACACACCGCTTTCATCTGCACGTCCTACCTGGCCAAGCATGGCATCCCAGTGCTTCCCCACCCCCTATAGTCCAGGCTTGTCTCCCCCAGACTTTTTTTGTTCCCTCGCATCAAAGGGAAGATGAAGGGTAAGCGTTTCGCGTCGGTTGATGCATACAAAAGAGTGTAACCGCTGAGCTTACAGCCATTCCGGAAAACGACTACAAAAATTGTTTTGAACACTGGAAAGACCGCTACCGGCGTTGTATTGACGCAAAAGGAATGTATTTTGAAGAATTTTAACAGTTTTTGTAAAAAAGTTCAATAAACCTGTTGTTCTAAAAAAAAAGGTTCCGGTACTTTTCAATCACACCCTGTATTTCTTTGAACTGAAGGATAATAATTAACATAAATAAAGCTTTCAGAAGAAAAACCTAAATCTTTACAATTCAGGATAAGTTTCACCTTCCTTTCTTGAGCAAATTTTTCTTTGTCGACTCTTCTAATGAATTTTATAACTATACCCGCGGAACTTTGACGTGTTTATATATATATATATATATATATATATATATATATATATATATATATATATATATATTTTAACTATAGAATGCATCAATCATGTTATTTCAGTGTTCATTTCAAGTGTGGGGGCCACATTTTTTTTATAGACGACAGAACATCCTCTTTTGGTCACCCGTTTGAGTAATATCCGATAAGTAAGATCAACTTTATGACGTTTTAGATGTATTCATATTTTCTGGCTCAAAGGTAACAGAAAGAGCCCAGTCCTTGTGTTTCTTATAGAAACTTCAGATGACAGTTTCAACAGATAGGTAACTTGCACTGGATATGTTAGGTCCGATTAGATGTATCTTGTGTGAAATGCTTTATTATTTACCTTGCAGTACTTTCTTCTGATGCCTGCCTCTGTTCCTCTCACGTAAATCTATGTATACAGAAGGTTGAACGCTTTATATCCGTCCATTTTCACGCGTACTCACCTTAAAAATGAAACGAACTAATTTTGGTCTTGCTCGGTTGCAGATAAATAAAGAAACTATGACATATCTTTGAGTAGCTCCGTTTCAGAGAAATAAGATATTATTAAATTTAATATTTGTTGTCAGAGGTTATTTGGATATTGACGAGACATATGGCGAGTGAAAGTGAATTAAATGAACATATTATAAGTTAAATCAGAGTTAGTGATGCAATTTCATCACTTTTTTTTTTTTTTTTAGCAAAAACTGAATAGTTTGGTGAGATCTATCCACATTTCTTGCAAATGTGGTTCTTTTAATTGACTTATGCTTGTTAGTTGTTATATTTAGGTGTTGTTATAAGTTAGGCCTATTTTTATTGAAAACAATTTCTAAGTTTATGAACAATTATTCTTCTCCATCAGAATTTCTTATAAACATAAATGGCACCTCGCCATCAACGATACAGATAAATACATGTAATAATTCTAACTCTCCTGAAATCATGGATATCTCTAATGAGGTTGAAATCTCCAATAATGACATTCAACATCAGCAAGATGCGGAACCGGTAATTACGGATAAAGTAAATAAAGGTAATTCTAAGGACATTCCAATATATACAAAACATCAAGATCATGAGGTTAACCTCTATGGTAATCATCATTCTGCACCGTTCTTTGTATTTTTGAAAGGTAACAACATGGAAATAGGAAAAAAGCATATTATGACAATAAGCAGGAAACTTTACTTAGCAGAAATTTCTGGTATCACTAAAATACAACCAATAGGTAGAAACCTTCTCAAAATCTCATTTAACACAGCTATTGAGGCAAATCAATTTTTAACTCATCCAATTCATAAAATGCAAGATTGGTCATCATTCATACCTAATCATGCCTTGCACTCCACGGGCGTAATCAAAGATGTGGACGTAGACATATCTACAGAAGATTTATTGCAAGATCTTGACTCTGATATACCGATAACATCGGTGAGACGAATTCTACGTAAAGGGAAAAATAACACAAGGATTCCTACTAAAACAATTATACTCACTTTCAATTCTAGACAGTTACCATCAGAAGTCAAACTTTATTTTCTCAAACTTCCAGTAGAACCATATATACCGGCAATCAGACAATGCCTAGGTTCTTAAAATATGGTCATACGATACGTTCGTGTAAAGCTAGGATCCAATTATGTATTAATTGTGGCCAAAATCATACATCGAATGAATGCACCAACTCCCTACAATGTTATCATTGTAAACCTAATCATAAAGAACATTCTGATCAATGCCCGGAACGACTCCGACAAAAATGAATTGTACAATTAATGGCTAATTTACATATATCCTTTAATGAAGCAAGTACCTTAACAAATCTTCCAAAACAAACTCATACTTCTACAAATGTTACTTCACCTAGTACACTTTATAGTGAAATGCTACACAATCTGTTGTTGACAATGTATCTTCATCTCCTAACAAAGGGATTATAAATCATTCATCGGCTTCTTCAACTGGCTCCGAAAATCATATTCATTCAAATTTTGACCCCTCCTTTACTACTTCAGCACCACCGGTAAAAAGACGGAAAGGCACTAATAATGAATAATTTCCGCTTTCTCAATCTAATTTAAACAGTAAAAGAAGTCATTTGTTCCCTGCAACGGTGCCTTCTACCTCTACTCTTCCATCTTCCCCTTTTCCAACCTTGAAACATACTCCATCAAATTTTATATCTGATAACAAAGGTACCTTTCACATAAGAGGTAAAACACCTTTTCGCAATCTGCACGCTCAAACCAGTCCGATTGAAACAATACAATCTGTTGACAATACCATTGTTGGTATTAACACTTCGGAATCTTCATCTCGCCCTATTAACAATCGTCAAAATCATAGCATTCGTACTGAAACAGAACAACGTGCCCAGTTAGAGAATCGGGAATTATCCCGTCTTAATGACATTCTCAACAATCAAATAAAAGCTATAAAACCACAGCCACCACCTCCACCAAACTTCTAACCACAGCCTCTCTTAGTTTTACTAATGAACCCAATCCTAAAATATTGGATAATTTAATACAACAAGTTACTAGTATACTCAACACTAAATAATTTATTAATGGCTTTACAATCTTTTGAAAATTTATTACTTCTTCAGTGGAATATGCAAAGTGCAAAAGGGAAGGGTTATGCATTGAATCATCTCATAAATTTATTTCACCCACATTTATTAATGTTACAAGAGACCTGGACTAAACCTCATTTTATGCTACGTATTAAAAACTACCGGATCATCGAACAACTTCGTGAAGATGGGTATGGAGGTATTGACATTGGAATCCGTCATGATATCCACTATATTGAACTTTCAATACATTTAACTCATATACCTCACACTGCCCAAGTTTTAGGATTACAAGTACAAAATATTAATTTTGCCAACATTTATATTCCTTCTTCAGTTACTGTTCAGATAGATTACTGGCAAGAACTATTTTATAATAATAATTTTGATGTCATAACCGGTGACACCAATACACAAGGAACTTGGTGGGGTGGAGTACGCACTAATACAGCTGGTCGACAATTAATCAAAGCTTTATCAACAAGTGATTATCTTCTTCTAAATGATGGTACACCAACTCGTATCTCATATAACTTACCTAGTGCACCAGATATTTCACTCATCAAAACAACGCATTACATTTATTCCTCATGGAATGTATTTTACGACGCTCTAGGAAGCGATCATTTTCCCACTCTAACGGAACTATCAAGTTGTAAACTACCTTCTACTGAAATTAATCACATGTCTCTTTTCAAATCGAAATTATCTTATATTACCACAGCTGTACATTGGTGTTCATACGGAGAGTTTATTACTTCTTATTTTCAAAACAATAAGTTGGTTTTCAATTCACTTTTAGACAAACAGAAAGCAGCAAGAAATTTAGATAGTCTCCTTAAAATGGCAGTTTGTCATTCCAAACTTCAGTCAACACATTCTTCTAAATTATCGCCTATTCGTCGTCCTTTAACCAAACCTCCTTGGTGGACATTAGAATGCCAACAATGCATTAACCTCCGACAAAGAGCCTGAAAAACTTTTCTGCACACCAAAGAAGAAGTTCACTTTATAGAATATCAAAAAGCAAATGCACTTACTAAAAGAATACTTCGTCAAACACAACGTCAACATTGGCAAGAGTTCTGCAACAACCTTTCATATCAAACTCCTAAAACAAAAATCTGGAAATTTCTGAAACACTGTAAAAAAAAAATCATCTTTACCCACACCAAGTAAAGTACAGCTTCCTGGAGATGCTTGGATTGAGGAATTTCATCAACAATTGACACCGTCTTCTGTGAATAATAATCGTCTCGATTTAATAACATATTTTTCTCCTCGCTCACATTCTATATTAGAACAGCCGTTCACGACGGAGGACCTGATTGCAGTTCTAAAGTCGGATACATCCCCAGGTCTGGATGGAATACATTTTAAACATTTAGCATCTCTTCCTCCTGAAGGAATTGCTGAATTTCTGAAATTATACAATATAGTATGGAAAACTTCACAAATCCCAACTATGTGGAAACAAATTTTGATTACTCCTGTACTAAAATCTAATAAACCCATTGGCAAAGCGACTAGTTACAGACCGATAGCATTATTATTATGCTATTTAAAAACACTAGAACAGCTGATTCTTAATCGTTTACAATGGTATCTGGAACATAACCAGCTCTTACCTCCTAACATGACTGGTTTTCGAAAACATATGTTAAGAATAGATGCTATCAGCCCACTTATATTAGACATATGGACCATCTTCCAAAATCGTCAATATCTTATGGCTGTAAGTATAGATCTTCAATAAGCATACGACTTAGTACAACTAGATATATTGATTCAAAAAATGTCACATCTAAACATTCCGGCCTCATATATTCGATTTGTGCACAATGTTCTTATAAATAGACAAATATATATTAAAATGAACAAGACATATAGTACCTCTCGACAAACTTCTCTCGGCCTTTTACAAGGCAGCAAACTCAGTCCCACTCTATTTAATATTTATATTTTGAACTTACTTCAAGCTCTCACAGGAAATGTTTCTGCGTATCTATATGCGGATGACCTACTTATTTACGTAATCACTGATGATTTGCATAGTGGACGAAAGAAACTAGAGTATACGTTGGGAAAAATTTCAGGCTGGTGTCAGGAAAACGGTTTACTAATTAATTGGACCAAAACAAAATATATTGTTTTCACCACAAAAAAACTAATAATTTTCCACCTCTACTACTTTCAAATTTTGAACTACATAGTACAACATGCATCAAATATTTAGGATTATGTCTTGACTACAGATTAACTTGGAAAACGCATCTTAATCAAGTTATAGAAGAATGCAAGAAAGTACAGGACATTCTTCGCAGCTTAAGTTCGAAAAAATGGGGCATTCACCCACATACATTATACACCATTTTTCAACTATGTATTGAAGCTAAGATTCTCTACGGAAGTATTATTTACTCCACTACATCACCTCAGTTCTATATAGCTCTAGCAAAACTGCAGCATTCCACATTAAAAATCATACTTGCACAGCCTCAATTTTGTCCAAACAATGTTATCTTGGAAGAAACTAGTACGCTTCCTTTACCTATAAAAATGTTCAAATTGGCATGTAAATATCTTTTACTCGGATTCTCTATTGCTAATTCTCCGCTCTTCAAAAAAATTGGACAAATTAGAAGTACAGAATAAACATAACAAGCTTCCATATGGTTCTAAACTACCATGGCTCTATAAAGCTTTTCTATTTTTAAAAATCTTGCGTTCAAAAATTATCAAGCTTCCGAACCTACCATGCTTCAGTTTTGCATATGAAACCAATACGACTACTATCAAACCTATTTTTCCACCTTATGTTTATACTAAAAATAAACAGCTCTCTCAAAATTTAAATAAAAATATCTGGTATAGTGTTATAGATCGGTTTTCATCGAATATTGTTTTTCTCTACATAGATGCATCAAAAGTCGAACATAAACCTGTTGGTGTAGCAGTTTTTATTCCACACCTCAAAATTACTAATCAACTGAAACTTCCAGTTTCAACAACCATTTTCGAGGGCGAAGCCTTCGGTATACGGCATGCATTATTACTAATACAACGTCATAATATCCAGCAAGCATGTATATGTACGGATTCTTATAGTGTCTTGAAGGCACTTTCTTCTATTCATTGGAATATCAAATCTACTTGGACTTTACTTAACATCAAATCTATGTATCGCAAATTACTAGACATGGGTCATACAATAGAGTTCATTCACGTCCTCAGTCATATCAACATAAAATCAAATGAAATCGTTGATAATCTATCTAAAAAAGCAAGAGACACAGGAATTATCGCCAAAATCAAACTTCCCCCTTTAAATTTTAAATATTACATTGATCAGATGACTTCTAAGCAATCTAACATATAGAAAAACAAAAACCGAACAGGTCCTGGAACTTATTATTGGGAAATTAATCCCGTTCGCTCTACCATGTGGAATGACCTGCGTTCTTGGTCTAGATCAAAAATTATTCTATATTATAGACTCAGGTTCAATACAGCAATCACATCTTACCTCTTGTACAAAATTCGCAAGAATACTTCACCTTTATGTTGGTGTAATGAACAAGTAGGCACGTTGGATCATATTCTTTTTCACTGCTCTCTCTTATCTAAACATAGGACAATAGTAATGAAAGTTTTACATCAACGCTATTGCCACGGCCCATTCTCAATTAAAGAACTTCTGACAATAAATGATTTAGATATTTTACACCACATTATTACCTTTCTTCAAGATAATGGTCTTGCACTCTGAAAAAACTGTAGCATGCTTATCCGGAATCTAATAGTAAATATTATAATTTAACATATATAATTTTTTTAAGCATCTTTTCTTCCGGTGAAAAAAAAATTAATCGCTAAATTACACTTTACATAGACTTATATTCTTACAAACATAATAGCAGAATTTTATTACCAAACTGAACCGTTACTCAAACTCATTTTATCAATTTCACCGGAAAAGGCCTAAGAACACACCTTGCAACTAACAATCATAATTTTACATCGTTTTCTATATTAAGGACGTGGGTGAAACAGACTTAAGTCTGCACTCTTCAGTTTTTAACACCTACTGTTAGGTGAAGTGAAAGTGGAGGTTATTTACGTTAAGTAATGTAATAGATATCATTGTGCTCAAGGGTAAAACTGAGGGAGAATGCGGTGAACGCCGTTACCCCACTTCCAGAAACTATCTATGGTGTCTCCCACTTCCTACAAAATGATAATGGGCAAAGATAAGCCCTACCTTTTCAGATCCACTTTTAACCGTGATTGTGCTTAATTATATTTCGTTCAATTTAAATAACACAATAGCAACAAAATTTTTCGGGTAAACTTTACAATATGCGTTCCAGCTGCTCATCGGTAAGTAGGACCACTTTTAAAGGGTATAGTATAGTAGGGTAGGATAGAGCAGAATAAGATAGGGATATGTAGGATAGTGGAAGGAACGGATTAGCTTAAGGTTAGGGAAGTTGTGATCCATTTTCATAAAATTAATAAGAGTGTGATTTCTCGTTTGAGTAAGTATACCAGCATGAGCGGGCATTGTAAACTTAACTTGATTTTTCTTTTATTGACCATTTAGAAATACAAATCACTAATTATTGTAATTTAACTTGTATAATACACTGAATGTTCAGTAAAATATATTTTGTAAACAAAAAATTAAAATGTTATTTTTTGAAGAAGAAAGAAATGGGTGATACGGTGATATTGTTACAATATGTTGATAGTTACACAATAAAAATGTCATAAGTTAGTCACAATACGAGATAGTTGTAGCAAACAAAAAAGTGTTTTCGTGAGTTAGTTGCAATATGTGTTAATTACAAAATGTTGTAGAATGACAAATATGTTGAATATTTGTTAATTTTAAATTAGAAGTTACCATTAAGACTTCAAACGAATGTTAGTACATTTATTAATTGTAGTAGTGTATCCATTACAAATTAAAATAGGGAATAATTTTGCAACTATGAGACCAATACAGAGTTAACCTAAGCTAACTGAAAGTAACTTGACCTAACCTAGCCTAGCCTAACCTACCTAATCTAATCTAACCTGAGCCAACAAATACAGAAAATAGCTAAACGAAGAAAGTAAGAAATTTTAGCTCAAAAATATTCTGGCCCCTCAAATCCAAAAATAGGCCTAAAATATAACTGTTCTATATTAGAAAAGATTGAATAATCTTTATTAATATTGATAATGTTTGTAAGTTTGAAATGGGTAACATAACGAACATTATATTTGAGTAAATTTGGTTCAGAGCCTCCAACCACTTAAACCTCACCTCTTGATATTCCGTAATCCTCTGACTTACTGTTATGTTTGTCAATCGTGAGTAATTTATAAGTAAATTGGAACTTACAACGGAACATCTTATATTGATAGTAGCAGTGCCCAATCAAACAATGCACAATCGATAGAGGAGTGAACAAAAGTGAGAAATCCAAATTTTTACGGGCCCACATCCAAAAAACACAGGACATACAGAAGAAAGAAGGATCTAGAATCATGTGAAGATAGCAATGCAAAAGATACACTGACACAGACAGAACTTCAAGGTGATTGAAGTAATCGAAACGATATTTACACAACAGTATAGTAAGCAACTATTGTACCCACAGACATGCTTAATAACATCATATGTAATGGAGTGTTGCCAACTGAGCACAAAATGAAGTTTTGCTAAATAACACGGAACACAAATTATAACATGTTGAAAATCTAATTATGAGTAGAAACATATCTGTGAAGTCTTGATATAATGTTGCCAATGTTTGCGGACCACTTGGCCATCCATCATTTCAGCTTATGTGTTGTTTCTTGGTACTATTCTGACATTTTCCTTTAGTAAAAATGCTTCGACACTGTGCGTCGTCCGTTATTTTTGTACGTCAGTAATTATATTCCTGTTTGCGGTCTCATATTTTGGTTTCAACTAGTTCAAATCATGTACTGTATGTGCTCGTCTACATCTGAGATTCATATAGGAATTCAATTAGGCTATCTTCAAACGTTGGCAACACTGTACATCACAACTTCACAGGTATGTTTCTACTGAAACAGGCTTAAGCATGTCTGTGGGTACAATATTTGCTTACTATACTGTTGTGTAAATGTCGTTTTGATTACTTTAATCATCTTGAAGTTCTATCTGTATCAGTGTATCTTTTGCATTGCTATCTTTGCATGATTCTAAATCCTTCTCTCCTCTGTATCTCCTGTGTTTCTAGGTGTCTGCCCGTAAAAATTTGGATTTCTCAAATTTCTTCACTCCTCTATCGATTGTGCATTGTTTGATTGGGCAATGCTACTGTCAATATAAGATATTCCCTTGTTAGTATACACACACCAAAACCTGTGTCTGATGACGTCTTCATTCTAACATCGTACATCAAGCACATTCGAGGAGTAAAGTATCTGAAGCGTTAGCAAATAGCAAATGTCACTGCTCAGACTGACATGGAAGTTATGATGACGCTGTGATAGTCAATAGAAAGACTCCGCCTAGGAGATGGTGAGTTCGAGTTGGATGCCGAACCTTTTCAATATATGTGATGCGTTTCCTTCCCAGCAGATCACGTATGTGACCCTAGTTTAAGCACGTCGATTGAGTTGCCAGTGTTGCCCGAAATGTCATTGGAGAAGTGTACTTCCTCATTTGTTGATTGAATCCTTGTGTTTTTGACACATACCGTCCACAATTTACAAGGGACGTATGCGAATAGTGACAGCTACATATTTGTGACAATTGGTACCCTGTCTAATTGTGGATCGCTAATCATATATAGCACGCAGTGACCGGGTGAGACTGTGCCGAGTTATGTCCTAAAAACGCCGGAAAAAAGGCAGAAAATGAAAAATGTATGCAGGTAGCCTGATAATTATGGGAGGGAAACATATGACCAAGAACATAGCAGTAGTGTCACATAAGCAGTGTTGCTACCCCAGCAGAAACTAATAGTTTTTCAGATAGAAATATACCATTCTATGGCACTAAAACAATTGACGTAAAATGTGAAAGAAAAGACGCAATCGGTGGGTGAACAGTGCTGTCAAATAAGGAAGATAGGAGACTCTAAAGTTGAAAAAGTATGGAGCCTGTACAGAGAAACGAACAAATGTACAACAGCAGCAAGACTTCTGAAGGAACAAATGTACAGTAGTGAGTAAACCACAGCATGCACAGCATCCCGTGACTAACGTGCTTGACGCTTCATATCGAGTGTGCGGCTAGGGCAAGAAATGTCCTTAATTTGTAATGCTATCTATGTTTTTTCTGTTATATGTGTTAATGTATTATGTTAAAATATTTTGCGCCTGTTTATTACTGTTAATCTGAATGCAATGTGTTTTATCTTCATTGTTGTCTCATATATTAACTTTTCCTATACTCTTAATTGACACCTATCACATGTCATTAATCTTTGCAAATTGATTCTGACGTACTTTCTTGTCATAGGTTTATTACCTTTCATGTCACAGCTTTTCTGTAATCTTTTTAGGCGTTGCGCCGTCGTTTCTATGATTGGAAGGCATGCAAGCTTTTATACAGTGTTGCAGCCCAAGACAGTTTGTTTTATAGCTCTCGGGAACGGGTAGAGATATAGATTCCTCACAAACGTCATTGGAATTTCTGCGTTACAGGAAGACTTCCTGTTCACATTTTCGCATTATGTCACATGGGACTTCTTTTTTTATTATTATTATTATTTTACCTCTACTCTAACATGTGTCTTTTTTCTTTCGATGAATCCTGTATCAAATCTGTTAGTCATTGGATGCAGTGCATGCTGTAGTTTATTCACTACTGTACATTTGTTCCTTCAGCAGTCTTGCTGCTGTTGTACATTTGTTCGTTTCTCTGTACAGGCCCCACACTTTTTCAAATTTAGAGTCTCGTATCTTCCTTATTCGACAGCACTGTTCACCCACCGATTGCGTATTTTCTTTCACGTTTTACGCCAATTGTTTTAGTGCCATAAAATGGTATATTTCTATTTGAAAAACTATAAGTTTGTGCTGGGGTAGCAACACTGCTTATGTGACATTACTGCTATGTTCTTGATCATATGTTAACATCCCATAAGTATCAGGCTACCTGCATACAGTTTTCATTTTCTGCCTTTTTTCCGGCGTTTTTAGGACATAATTCGGCACAGTCTCACCCGGTCACTGCGTGCTATATGTGTTATACGTAGTGAGTAAACAAGGCATTCCCGTACCGAGTGAGTGATGATTAGCTATCCACAATTAGTCAGGGTATAAATTTTCATAAACATCTAGCTGTCATGATTAGAGTATGTCCCTTGTTAGTATAAGAGCAAATAATAGTTTTCTATAGTACACCAGCGATATTCATGGGACACAACCAGGGTGATCTGAAGAACCGCGTAATTAGCGATATGCTGAAACTTAAACTTTAAATAAAAAGATTCTACATATCTTCTCCTGTGCGTATGGATAAGATGGAAATAGCGTGACAGTAGCAAACGATAAAGCGCCGCCACTACGGATCATGTTCTATTGGAACCCCAGTATTGTGAACTATCGCATGACATCGCAGTTTCCAATGCAGCAAGTTCCGGCGAAGGACAGGCATGGGAATTCTGTCCCACTCGCACCTGCAAGCTTTCCATACACCATCTAGGGCGGGATGTAGTAGAAGAGTTTCAACAGTCCAAATGCACAAAAATTTATTGGACTGGCATTTGGATTTTTCACAGAAATGTCTTCAAACGGAAAGACACGGATTCCAATCTCCTCTCTCATTTTCTGATAATAAAGTCATGACGTTCTGGGAGTATGACTTGAAGCTTTGTCCATATGGATCACCATCTGGTCCGCGTCCATTCCACACAATTGTGGGATCTCTCCGATAGATTTACTTTTGGAAGTATCTTGCATTTACTTTCACGTTTTTGTCCACTTTGCGTATCATCACCATACCCTCATATCCAAATCTCGTAACAACCATAAAACCACGAGGGAAACTTTCCCTGCACTGGCAATCAAAGTTGCTGCGCGCCTTGCCATCAATATCATAGTGTGTGATCGCCCGAACGTGACCACCATCAGTGAGATGGACATATGATTCATCCATGTGACAACTTTCTTATATTTGGAACCTGCCAGATACCTTTATATAGTTTCCTGCAGTTCGCTTTACGTTTGGCTATGTGACGCAGTAGCAGATAATGTACATGAGCCTTTCTCGCACAGTTCAACGCGAGGTGCTTGCGAATTCTTTTGTTCACAGTTGACAGCGCGAGATGGAATCAGTGACATATATCACATTGAGTTGAGGGATTTTCTTGGCACTCCAATCAATAGATACCCCTTAGCACTACGGATGTCACTTTTTTTTAAAGGTTTTCGTGGGTGAATATTTGGCAAGGAGAGCCTATTGTGTGTAACGGGCCACAATAGCTTTCGCAGTTTTCATCCCGAATGTTAACCCATTCTCCCTACACTGCTTCACGATACGTACGCACGAAAACTTTGCATGGAAATGGGTCATTAAGTAACCCTCCCAGTAAAAGTTGACATTCAGCGCCATTTGATTACACTCATTACCAATACTCACACACCTACAAGGTCAGACACAACACTGCTCCCGCTAGCAAACCCATAGTTCCAGCATGATACGCAAGGTGGCAGCATCAAATCGAAAATCATCGGATATCAGCAAACTATCTTCTGTATTTCCAAAACTACGCACAAATGGACGATTCTTTTTCCGAAATAGGTAGTTCCTTTTCATTTGTATTTATTCATGTATTTCATTGCTATTCATTATATTTATGTTATTTTATTATACCAGGTATAATTTGCCTTGCACTGGTATAATTTGTCTGAGAGTTGTATTACTTTTTCTCAATCCATTTACTTGTTACGGAAACGAAGACGTCCGTTTTCCTACATATTCTTCCTTCTAATTCCTTCTAATTGGGATCGATGCCGTAGATACTGAAGTCATATGATTCGTGATCCTTAATTACATCCAACCTTTCAAATCTCCTCGGTCCATGGCACTTCAACGACGTTTTCTTTTATTAACTATTGATCAGCAAGACGTGACACCGTTGCATTTTCATCTATCACTGGACACTTCAATAGCGAAGATCCAAACAGTGGGTCCAATTTCAAATAATCAAATATTTTATATTAAAAATCCATACTTTCCAGTAACATTCTCTCTTATTGTTTTAATGTATATGTTCAATAGTCGTCAGGAGCCTTATGGGACAGTCCAAATACCGGTATTTCTATCCTTTGTATACTTCAGATATAACACAATGCTATTCTGAAACATCAATAGAATTGTCACTTAACACTATTACTGTAATATCCCATGAAATCCTAAGATACAGGGTTTGTTCGGGAATTAGTAGGACTAATTTTTTCCCGCCAAAATGTAGCGAAGGAGGCGGATGTTACTGCGCTGGTTGGGTGGTGGGGAGTCTTCACTACAAGCGCATCGGTCGCCACTGGTCTCCAAGCCTTCACGAAGTGTGGATCAAGTTTAAGATGAACCTCTTTCAAGGTGCCTTGTCGTCTCCACAATGAAGAGAGTTTGTACCGCCTGGTCAGACTGTGAATGCTGCATCCTACCTGAAAGTACTTGAAAGACTCAGAAAACGAGTCGCTCAAGTCGTCCAGCAATCGCTGAATTATGGAAGCTTCATCATGGCAATGTGCCGAGCCACACTGCGTATGTTGTCATGGATTTCCTTACCATCATGGCATCACACAGTTTTCTCAGCCACCATACAACCCTAATGTCGCTCTTGCAGACTTCTTCCTCTTCCCCCGACGAAAAGGGTCATGAAAGAACGGCACCACGGCTCGGTCCAGGCCATTCAAGAGGCCGTAACGAGGGAGCTGAAGAGCATTCCAGTTTCTGCATTCCAGGGAGCCTTCGGTGATTGGCAGTTTCGCTGGAAATGCTGTGTTAACGCAGAAGGGGCGTGTTTTAAAAAATATTAAGTCAATGTGTCAAAATTGTGAATATTTGTTTTCTTTATTTCAGTCCTACTACTTTCCAGATGAACCCTGTATGCATACAACTTTATTAAGATTCTAATTCTACCTAAATTCAAATTCTTCAAATTGTTAACACACAATGACTTCATAAATGAATGAACAAATATGAATTAAAAGAAACGTAAGGTTGTAGGTTATCTGTCCCTGTTGCAATATGACAAATGATCGATATATGTTGTACATTAAAATTTCAAGAAATTGTAATTTCTCAAAGAATGTAGTTCAAATAAAAGTTATCAAAATAGAAAAACTATGAAAATTAAAACAGAAATCGGAAAATACAAGAAACAAACATTAATAAGTAAATAACTAAAGAAATAGCAATATTAGTATAGCACAGTATCGATTCCAATTTCACAAACAAAAGTAAGAATATGGTAATTAGAGATCTATTATCTTTCTAAACCCTGCGTAGGTTTTTTTTCAGTCATTCTAAAACGTTCTCTGATACCTGAATATGTTAGACGTTCTACAAGAATATGCCGAACATTCGGCAGAGCGGTACAGTCTTCACAATACGGACATTTTGCGCTACGCACTAAATAAGAACGTGTTAGATTACAGTGTCTGATACCCAACCGAATCAAGATCATTTTATATTGCAGCTATTATGTGAGAATGTCTGCCAATTTGCCCAGAAAAGGCTTTGTTAAGTGATACTTATTTTTAATTTACCTGATTACAGTCCACTTGCTAGTAGGAGCGTATCCATCGGAAGGAATGACTACTGACATCAGAGAATGCTCGAATGCAACTCTGCCAAAGCAGCATTCCTGGATGCTGTGTTGACACTGTAATTTTCCCGACTGCCTATATGTCCTTGTAGCGTGCAGGCAACGACAACGCAGGCTTTTGCTGTTTCTGATGAATTTTCAGCGAAATGTCTTGTAGGAGAACCTGTTTGCAAAAAATATTCTGAAGGCTTTTAATAACGCTTCCCGAGTCAGTGTAGATAAGCACACGGCGTAGTGAAAACTGAAGCGCATGGTTGAAGACAAGCTTAACTGTTGTTAATTCAGCAGTAAATACTGAACACAGCCAATACGAACTGAATTCTGAGCTGAGCTCGTCCGTGACGAAGACATGGCCAACAAATCCTCTGTATTGGAACAGTTCGTATACAATATATTAAAATCGAGACACTTTTCTAATATCGCTCCAAACTCTTACAGGAACTTCTGGCCACTTCTGTACTGTACGGTATATGACAATGGGCGAAAGCAGAACCTTAGTGGAATCAGCAATCATGCTTAAAGAGCACAAGCATTCAGTAAATAAGGATATCGCCACAAAATACATCTGCAGTGAGAGTCTTGAAGTACAAAAGTACCGTAAACGACTGACCCGAACACGTGCTGCATACTGGTCGTAAATCTGGCCAAAATTCAAAGAAAATCTCAAAGAGTGGACGGAAATGACACACATGAACTGTATAATTTAGGAGAAGACTCTCACGACGGTAAAATGAAATAAAGTATTTGAGTTTCACGTTCCACGCTTATGCCGGCCAGGATGAAGGAGACGGTGATGATGAGATATGAATGAAATGGTGGAATGAAGAAAGTGGGAGGAAACGGAAGAACCACGAGGAAACCCACGCACACGGTATTTGCCACCACAAAGTTCACTTGGTGGGAGCAGGGTTTGAATCCGGGACCCCATACACCAGAGGTGAACGCTCTACCACTGAGCCACCGCGGTCCCCAACTAACGATGGTTTGTGTGCTTCATAATAATAGCTATGAACTGAGCTAGTCCAGAAAGGACCAATAGCTAGCCGATTCACGGGTGATATGCAATGTCAAGATGGTTTAGCAGACAGAAACGGGTTGATGAGTAAACACAACAATAGACTAGCTTAAACCAAATATGAGCAGGAATAATCGAAACAGAACAATATGATCAGCATCTTAGATGTGGTGGGAAAGTGCTCGAAGCAACTTCAGAACTCGGAAAGAAAACTGTATAAGATTACGAATATATAGTGTTGTTAATCGACGATCAAAAGTCAAATCCAAAACTTGGAGTGTATCAACAAATGAGAGACAAATGTCATCGAGATGCAAGTCCGAATCAACAAGAGAAGTTTATCGGCGCAGGATTACGTACAACGAGTTTTTGACTCAAAAACTGAAAGCCTGTCTGTTTGACCAACAAGCAAGACAATTTAACATAAGATAAAGCTTTGGTGTAATATTACAAAGACATCTGGAACAATAATAAATAACCAGAACACATCACAAACAGAAGCGTGGATCTGAGATGAAACATTGTTGACGATCAAATAGTATGGCACTAGAAACGTTGTTTTGAGAATCATCACTTTCCTGCAGAAGTCGCTCCGAGTGATTAGAAGCCAAACGCACCCTAAAATAGCATTCATCATGGAAAATAGTTAAGAAGATAGCCATATGGTTACGAAGACCTGAGTAATGAAGATTCTTTAAAATTCTGTGACATCAAGTTGTATTGTGATCCTTTTACAAATAAAACAAAATATAGTAAAGAGATTTTGACGATGGAAAAAGACTTCTTGAACCTGGATCTCGAGATTAGCAAGATTTCGATTGTGGATCGAAAAGAGCAAAAGCCACACTAAAATTTCATCAAGAGGGAGTTTGACTCCAAGTACCACACCAGTCACCTGTTCAATAAACGCTCAAACAACTTATAATCACAACTCATGAGAGCAATGAGTTTGTGGCTTGTCGTATTCGTTGCTGCTTTCTCTGGTTTTAGGAGTACTGAAATTTGGAGGATTACGATTGGTACGAGAGTTCAAACGATTAAACTCAACCGAATAATGTACCGTGTCAGAAATAAACGTGAAGTGTTGGCTTAACATATTGGCTGTATCTGTGGGTCAGGATACTGCTTGTAAAAACAACAGGCATACTAAAATAGTAGAATAGTCTCCATTTATGAAGCGAACTTGAAGCCAAACAGTATTCATAGGTGTTTGACAACTGTGAGACGTAACATAACCTTTCCAACTTTAGTGCTTCGAAGATTTTATCAGAGATCTGCAAAGTTCGAAAAGAGACACTGTACCAAAGAGATAACGTCAAGAATTGCCACAGCCAAAAAGGTATTCAACAAGCAAAGATCACTCTTAACTATGTACTTAATATTGGACTAACGAACAAGCTGGTCGTGCTATATATGGAGTATTGGACTTAAGGTTCAGAGACAGACATTACGGAAGTTAGGCGAGACTATTTAGAGAGCTTCGAAATGTGGTGTTGGAAGAAGTTGGAGAAAATAAAAATGGACGAAGAGAGTAGAGATCTAAGATATTTTAGAACGGGCTGGAGAGAAGAGAACACTTTTAGCCAGTTCTCCGTAGGAAGACAAATTAGATTGGATATATGTACATCTTGTGAAGAAATTTTCTTCTCCATACCACCATGAGGGAAAGACGGAAGGAAACGAGCAGTAATAGGAACGCAGCTAATCAATGATTTAGAAAAATCAAGAAAATATTTTGAATTAAAAGAGGAAGCTAAAGATCGAGAAACGTGGAAGAAGCATTTCCAGGTTTGAACCTACGAAAAATAAAACAACTCATTAGTGTCAGGAAATATTAACAGGCAGAATGCTTGATAATAAAACTAGTATATTACGAAGAGGAACGTGAAATTGTTGAAGATTATCAGTACTTGGATGGCGATTAAAAGTGTCAAGAACATTTGAATGAATCGAGATAACTTCACAGATTTCCACAAATCAGCATAAACTCAGCGTCATGGACCGTTGTCTTATCATTTTGGGACTGAATCATGGGTACTGTTGATAATAATTTTCAGATAATAATTTTCCGAATAGGTCTACAGCAGCACGTACAAGGAAATAATCAGAAGAATAAAACAAACTAAGCTCAAGAAACGTTGACTAATCGGCACGCTTTAGGTTGAAGTGTGGAATATGACATATATATGAGCAATAGGTAGATCATCAGCGATAACTTAATAAGGGGCACTCCCACTGCTACAGTCATCTGGATGCATTCTTCATGTCAAGGAATTCATAAGAGAAGCATTACATAGAGAGTTGTCAATGCTTGAGTAAGTATCCTATCCAGTAGAAAAGTGAATAATACTACCGTCATTCCACTATTATCAAGGAACTCAGTTACTTTGGAGCCAGATCGTCAGTTTGAATAGAGACCAATAGATGATTAGATTACGGTACGCTTACAAATATTTGACAATCAACACACGTGGTTCAAGTTGATTGTATCGAATTGGTAGCCGAAAAGGTTTCATATGAGGAGCAGATGGTAATTGGCTAAGCAAAAAAAAACTTCCACTGCAGCTGCTTGCAACCTTAAATCTATGTTCATATACTGAAAATGAAAATGACTGAGCACATTGGTGGCTATGCTACAAGCAGTGCGTCCATCAGTGTGTTTGTAACACCTGTCTGTTGCATAAGGAGTTGAAATGGTTGACTGTTCGGCTGAAAATGAATGCCGCAGTCCTCAAGATTCCATTGAGGAAGAACCATGTGTGGTAAAACAACGTTTGAGACGAAATTCCCTCGTAATCAAATTTACCGTCCATTTACTATCTACCAGTTCCTCTGCCACCATATCAGATTTTAGTAAAATCGGTAGCTTGCAGACTGATAGATATTTCGGCTTCGGCTTTCTCTGAGGGAGGTTAGAGTCGCTAAGGTTATGACGATTGTGATGGCTTAAATTGATGCCACTTGTTGTGTGGCGAATAACTATGAGGTGGAGTTAGTTCTAGTTATCGCAACAAACAACAAGCGGAGACGATTGTGAGCTACAGTTGGGAACGACTAGGACTTTTCGTTCTATTCTCTTACATTCAGTAAGTGTTGTTTGTAAGGAAACATTAAATATCTGCGCTGAAACATACCTAAAACAAGTTGTGACTGCAGATGTAAACGGAAGGATGGCAGGATTATAACCCTCTCCCTGATTCAACGATTTACATTAATAGCAGAAGCCGTTTGAACTACCATGAGCTCTCGGATTCATTTCTCTCTTTGAAAGCTGAACAGTCCCTAGAGCAAGCGGAGTAATTACATTTACAATGAGCACAATAGGCTGTGGTATTTAAACAGAGATCCGCAGCAGGAATTTTATGGCTGTAAGTATTACAGATAGCAGCAGCCGCATTACACGACGTGCTGATGTAACCCTACCCTTTCATTTAAAACCACATAGAGGTCTAGGATTACAAAGTTGAACTTATATTCGATAATATCCAGCCTTTACAAAGTTCTTTAGCGTATGCAAACTGAAAGAAAGAAACAGTGACTGATCGGAAGCATCTCACATGAGTCCTTACTACCAACCCGAACTACTTTAACATGTTGATCTGCCAGTTCAAGGTTAATCCACTCTTCAGTAGCGTTCAGCAGATCCCAACATGAAACCACTCCGTGATTGACATTCAGTAGAGGACTAAATAGTGAGGCTCTACAGATACGTAAACAGATCCAATCTAAGTAGCTCCGTAGTTTGTTTATCATCTATCTTTTCCCCTAACAAAGTACTGTTTCATAGTTTTCGAATGTCTCGAACCTGTCTGGCTGTTTAGATGATAACTTTGTAACAAAAGGGAAAAGCCTTTAGTACTTTTCGGACTGTTGAATTCAGCCCTCGGATTATCAACATTGTTTTATTTAATTACAAGATGTTGGAATACAGGAGTCGCGATAGTTTTCTGTTCCATATTCTCTAGACTGGGTTGAGTTGTGGTCCTGCCCACATTAAATTTAGCCATTTTACGAGAGATCTGGACCTGAAATTTAAAAACTTTTCCCATAAGTTTTTTATTATTAACACTTATAAACAAAAAGTGCATGTGGTTGCCGCAACACTACATCGGGACATTCATGAGGAGAACTAATGCTACTCCCTTAGCGATCAGATAGACACTCCCTCACCGAAGAGTAAGCGTGAAGAAAACGTGGTTTCGTGAGAAGCACCAAACCGCTATCCCGGACATCGACAAAAATATATAGACCCGGCATAAGAAAACGTATAGGCCTATAAGAAGAAAAAATCTGAATTAACTAAAACACAACTCATCAATCCAGAACAAGTAACAAATAATACGTGTGATTTTTTTAGCATATGCAAAACAGTCCACAAAAGCTAGAACGGAATGGTGCACATCCATCTCTGTCAGAAGAGGGCGTATAAAGTTTATTTTCTGTCAAGCGAATCCCGCAAATCTGATAGCAGAACTCGCAATTCAGAGGTCAGACAGATAAAAGGTGATCATTGAATGATGAATGAAGCTGCATTCTTAATCCCACCTTTGCCCGCCGATGATGGTCCTCTTCTCGAAGAAGGACAGCTTCATGACAAACAGTTTAAGAACATCTGTTTATAGAATGGTAATTCACAAGGAGTCACGGAAGTGCGTCATTGAAATCACGGAAATGCAAGTTTAAATGCATCAGTTGAAATTCGGATAAAATAAATACTAAAACTCAGAATTAAAATTGTAAAATTTATTGAAAGAAGGATATATATATATTCAGCGGGTAGATAATAGAATAAGATGTTAGAGTTATTTAATAAGTTTAAAAGTTGTATTACTTATTTGGGAGAGGAAGTCAGTAGAATTTTGATCACTCATCATGGACTGTGGAAGAATCAGAATATACATTCTTGGCTAAAAGGATTTTCAAATATTCTTTAAGAGACAATATAAGTCTTAAAATAACTTGGAAATTCTTACTCTCTCCCACAAGAAGAGTCTTAAAATAAAGCAAAAATTAGCATTTTCAAATACATTTTATTGGAATTGCATTACTTGTTAATTTGTTTTTTAAGTGCTATTTGTTTATGTATAAATTTAACTTGTATGGCTATCTACTGAAACATGAAACTTTAGATGTGTCGAAAAAAAACAACAGTTAAGTAACAATTTTTGACATCTTAGACTTATACCCGGCTACACGATTCAAAATCCTCTTCGACTTTGATTAAGATGAGTACAGTTTATCACTTTAAATAACACTGGAATATCAGCTAGATCGATAATCTCAATATGCATAATGACAGGTTTTGTCAAAGTTCCGATCGTTTTGGCTATCTTTTAAAATTCATTATTTTAAAATTACTCAGACTAATTATTTCATTAGAAGCAGTCTTTCGGTGAACGAAACACATCATTTGTAATTCGGAGCGGTAGAAAACATTAAAAAAACAGGAGAATATCTTGTTTGGCTGGAGAAGTCTGTGCATTATTATTAATAACTAGTAATAGTGATTACTATACTATTTTTCAAGATTTCTTCTTGGTCCTTTGGACCATGCGATTCATCCAAACATGTGGTTCAAAAGTCTAAATTACTCAAACCTGTGAAGCTGCATATCAACACAGTATTTTCTTATATAGTTCATTTAGCACACAATCTGGTCCAAAATGTAAAGAGACAACATCTATTGTTGTCTTGATCTGAATTTAAGTGTTCCGAAATTAGCTTCTTAGCCCTCTTTTTGGCATTGCTATATACTCTATTTAAAACTTTTATCTTTTCTTTCGTTCTTAAGTATTCGGAACACAAGTGCACCCAAACTTCCATTTCAAACGTTTTGAAGAAGGGTATTTCGTCTTTAAGCAATGCTCCCAATTCTTCTCCTTTCTGTATTACTTCTAACAACAGATAACCAGTCTTCGCCTTTTTAAGTTGTTTGCGAAATTTCGACTTAAATTCAGCTAACAAGAACTTTTTGTAGGATGCTTCTAACTTTATGATCTTCAGTTGGACTGCAAGGGATAAGTTTTCGAAAAACAAACTGTATGCCAACTGGTCATTATTTACCTGTTTCTCGTCAGCTGAAGCGACTGGTCGTATCTCCGAATTTTCAATAAAATTCTGCTCAATTTCGTTTCCTGATGGAACGTCAGTTGGAGGCTCTGAAATCAAAAATGGAGACTTTCCAGCTGGTAACTGATATGTGATTCCATTATTTTCTTCAAAAGTTATATTGTCTGTTAGACTGACAATTTTTTCTTGACTCTCTTTAGCAGGTGAGACCAATTTTTGTTCAGATTTCACTTTCGTTGTAGATGACGAAACAGAAATTGATGACGACTTCCTGCCTGAAATCTCTGATTTAGCCTCAAAATTAATAATAGTATTTTCCTGAATTTCATCACATCCTCGGACTTTAGGTGGTGTCGAAGGCATCAAAATAGCTAATGAAGGCAACAACGTAGCCATATTTGTAGTATTTTCTGCCAAAATAATGGTGTTTGTGATCTTGACATTATTACTATCATTTAACATTGTCTTATAGTAAACACTTTCTCCTTCAACTATATTTTCATGCAATATTTCATTGATTTCTATGGATTGTGGAAACTCTAGGTACGCTGAAGAAATGTACGAATTAACACCAAGATCGTTTCTGAGGCTAGAAACGAAACTATTGTTGTTAGTAGAAACTAAGGACCTTTGAATCTTTATAGAAATACAGGGTGTAAAAAACGTTGACGATGAGGAAGATAGTGCAACAAACTGAGGAATAGATGTATTTAAATTGAAATGAATCATGACCAGATTATCATTCCTCTGTACAGTTCTGTTTCCATCTTGATCAATCAAACGAACACATCTGCTCAGCAACAAAATGTTTAAACATTCAAATTGTAATATAACCATTGAAAACCAAAATTCTATGTGTTTTCTATTCGATTCCCTGTATGTTATGTGCTTTTTGTACACTTCTAAAGTCAGGCAATGTTTTCTTGCTACTGCATTATTCGCAGATCTATTATCGTTGTTTATCAGGAAGAAAACAGAGCGAAGAATACTGGAAAAATTGCTCCGGAAAGATTTGAGAGTTTTTGTTTCGGGCAAGGTCACTTCTATGGTATAAATATAATGAGACTTTAACATCATTTTTCTATTAGTATTTTGATGTATTCCCATTGAAGTTGTACATTCCAGTGGAGGTTTACTTGAGAGCAAGTTCAATGGACTCGAATAAGGTAACTGAGTCTGAAAGATCTTCTTTATATCCTTAATTTTCATTGTTTTCTGCAGCTGAAGAAATAATATTGTCGTTTCAATAAAGTCAGCATCTAAACAGAATTTTGTTAAAAACAATCTCAAGAGGAGTAATTTTTGTTTTGTAGTGTTTTTGTGTTTCTTGCTCTTAAGTACAGGAGACATTGCTTTTGATGTTTGGCAAATATCTTCAGTACCGTTGCTTGAATCTTTTAGATCATAATGAATTTTATCAGCATTTGAAGAATTGGCGACGACTTTTTCTTGTGTTTGTCTTTGTTTTTTGTTTTTCTTGCCTCTCTTACGTGGAGGGTACTGTTTTTGCCAGAAGACTCCGCCAGATCGCGGTATTGGTTTCCTCATTACCACCTCTTCTGGCAGTGGTGGTGCTGGACGGTTCGCCTCCCATTGCATGCTGTGATGAGGGTAAGGATTTGGCTGAGGAACATTACGCTGCCATTGTGGAGAGGCAGATGTGCGCCTCTCAGGTGGTATTTCAAAATAAAATAGATCTTGCATTTGGCTATATCTACCACCTACTGGTATTTTCATATGAAGAGGATCATAAAGGAAGCGAGGGGGGACTTCCTGGTGTTTCGGCATTGTGTAACTGAATCTATATCGTTTTTTATCACCAACTAGCTAAAACACGTCTTACTTGATGATCCTTCTTCGCCCCTCTGGGGTAACGCAATTTGTTCAATTGTTAAAATAAATTACAACAATTACTCGGAAGTTAACATTTTATGTCGAAAGCAATTGTTTTATAATATTTAGAAATTAATTACATTTACCCAACACGACTAAAAATAAGAAACACATTTCTCATCTGGTATTTTATGAATACGAGATTTTTAAAAAAAGAATACATACATCTAAAGTGTAATAAAAATGTAAAAGAGCAAAAAGTGAAAAATGTTTTATCTATAATAAATAAAAACGAAAGTGATGTTTTGTGATCACATCACGAGAAAATGGCTGAACAATTTGAAATAAGTGAATATAATTAGCAGCTACGTCGGACTGAACTTTTATCATGTCACTTTGATTGAAATGCGTATCCTAATGAGGAAAATAGGGTTCAAAATTTATGCCAAAAAAAAGTACCTCATGAGCCCCTCATGCTGTAAAGATGAAACTTGGTATATAACCACACTATTAAACACAAGTTAATACATGTCCCAGCTTTTCAGAAAATTTCGCTCCAAAGGAAGAGGACAAACAAGCAATTTCAATAATATTTTAAATTCTTATTTTGTATTCATCAAATGGAGAAAGCGAGGAAACGGTTGAACCGTTTGAAGTGAATTTTTGAATATGATTAGAATTAGAATCTAGCTAGCGAGCAGTCCTGGGTTCGATTCGCGGTGGGGACACTGGTAAAAAAAACGTGTGAAAACGTTTTTCAGGCCAGTCATCCTAAATGAGGTTTTCCTGGGTTTTCCTCATTCACACCAGACAAATGCTGGGGTGGTACCTAACATATAGGTCCCAGGCCGCTTCCTTCCTTTCCCAATCCTTTCTTCCTTCCCTTTCCCGGATAGTGTGCTCGCCGAGGGACGTCATTCCTCATATGTGACGGGCTAACATGGCTATAGATACCGAAAGACCAGAAATCTAAATCCTAAATCCTTGAATTTAGCTGGGTTTTTATCACTTCATATCCATTCAAATACACACCCTAACGGAGAGGGAAGGAGAGTACAGGAAGATGGTTTTAAAATATATTTAAAATATTTTCTATAAATCTTACCTTGCAAAGAACGTACATTTCAGCTAAGATTTTTGGACCTCGTTGGCTCAGTGTACAGCGTTCACTTCCGCTCTGGTTAGATTCCAGCTTGCGCCAAGTGCAGTTTGTGGTAGACAAACACCGTGTGTGTGAGTTTTCTCGGAATTCTCCCTTTTCTTGCACTTTTTTATTCGTGGCTAAGCAGTTAGCGTACGCGCCTTTGGCGTGGGAGAGCCGGGTTCGATTCCCGGCGGGAGCTCATGTGGTTTGAACTCCACGTTAATTAGTATGTCCCGTCTAGTGCTCTCAACGGGTCGGGTCGGGTTGAAGGCCGACCCGACCCGACCTGTGACCCGGATTGACTGACCGGACCCGACAACCCGACCCGAGCTGACCTGATTGACCCGACCCGATCTGACCCGACCCATTTGAGAGCACTACATCACGACACTGGGTGAACGCCAAACTGCACTCGCATTGGGAATTAAACCTGGACTACGTGTACCGAAGTCTTACACATTAACCACTAGCTAAATCAAGCGGGAGATTTGTATATGCATCTTAGGGAATATTTGGCACTTTTGAGGTTTGGTTATTTTTTTTATAACTGATACCAATGTTCGACGTGGGAGAATTTTTTTTCTTGCTTTAGTTCTATGTGACGAAATTTTTCTTCAAGTTCAGTGTTCTCACCTGCTCGGAAGGCAGTAGCAAGAGTCTCTTGGCGGAGACAAAACGAAATGGTTTAACTACAATGATAAGGGTTGAGGAAACAGGAGAACACTTGTGATATTTTCCAACCCTTCAACTTTCATTCCAAAATAGGTTCTTATGATTCCGGTACCCGTGCCTCTTTGATTTTTCTTTCTCGTATATAGATTCAAGTAAGATACATAATATGAATTTTGTAATTGAAAATTTAAAAATACAGTATGATAATTAATTATAAAGTACTAATTTTATTTCATCACTTTCAGCCCAACAAATGAAATTCAAACAATTCGCACCCTGGGTCTTGGTCATCAATACTGCGTCTTATTCTTTGTCGTGCTCAGTCAAGTCTTGGTGTTGCATTTCGTAGTCTTGGTGGTCTTTCATGGTATACAAGAGCCAAGAATGCTAGCCTAATAAATACAAATGAAGACCAAGGTGATTTTGATTATGGTCTTTCATACTATACGGAAAGCAAGAAAATATGCTCATTGCCACTTGGTGATCACCAACCCAAGGCCAAGAGCAAGATTACTATGCACTTCGTCTTCCATATCCAATCTTTATCTTGTTCTTGTATCGATGTTTTTGGGCTTGATGAAATGAAATGAAATATTCAGTTTAAGGTCCCTCGATTCTGCACCGAGGGTAAGGGAGATGGTGGCCATGAGAAATGAATGAAATGGTGGAATGAAGAAATTGGGAGGAATCAGGAGAACCCCGAGAAAACCCACTACACGGCGTTTCTCTACCACAAAGCCCACTTAGCACAAGCTGGAATCAAACCATGGACACTACGCACCAGAGATGAATTCTCTACCACTGAGCTACCGCGGCCCTGATTGGGCTTGGTCGTCCATATCCAATCTTTCTTTTGGCCTTGCTTAAACAATTTCTAGTTTTGTTCTAAATCCAGACTCCATATTGGCGTAGATATTAATATTACAGTCAATTGGTAAAATCAATCTTCCACATTTAAAAATTAAAGTACACACAAGTACAAAAATAAGCATTTATCATAAAAACACTAGCTGCAAGTGTTCAAAATAGATTTGTTGCTTCTATAAAATCAATTGAAAATTGCTATTTTTAATTAGGCAGCTAATGAAAAACAGCAGCTTTTGACTACAGCCGAGTTTAAGCTCAACCTAAACTCAGTTGACCAAAGTGAACTGACCCGAGCTGACCCGTCCCGACAACCCGACCCAACCCGTTTGAGAGCACTAGTCCCGTCTCATATAGCCTTGCTGGTGAAAAGGACGTTAAACTCCAAATCAACTCAATCTATTATTTCATTCATACTCATCATCACCATCTCCTTTAACCTACACAGCATATGTGTGGGACGTAAAACTTCCATTTTATTTTTCTTTTGTTATAATATATTTCATAATTCTGTATAAATATTTTTTTCGAAGATGCAGCTATTCAGAATAACGAGTACCAACACAATACATATATTTTCTATTTTCAAGGGATCAAAGGAATAATCCAGTCAGTGAAGAGATTAGAAATCCATTTGTTGTCTCTGTCTAATAAGATGAAGAAATATGAAATTTGTCTGTTGGACGTATTTACACGATTTTAAATCCATTTGGCTCATTCTATAAATGGAAAGAGTAGAAGGTTTAATATCTCAGACAGGGCTTGCTTTGAACTCATTTGTGGCTAAGCGGTCAGAATATACGACTTTGGCGTGGGAGACCCTGGTTAGATTCCCGGCGGGAGCTCATGTGGTTTGGATTCCATGTTAATCAGTAGATAAACGTCTCATATAGCCTGGCTGCTTAACGGGACGTTAACTCAAAATCAACTCTACAACAGGGATTGCTTTGTTGTAGATTGAAGAACAATCAAAGTGTGAATGTATATTATGCATGTAAGTTAATGTATGATACAGATGTTATGTACACCCATGTCCAAAATTATTGTCGCATGTCTATAAATATGTTGTTGTAAGAATATAATTTGATAACGAATTCGCCTGGTATTTCTTATAATGTTAGTATGTGTATAATCGGCAAAGACATGTATATGCCAAATTTCATGTCAAAAGAGCAGTAAATAAGAACAATAAAACGAAAACAAAACTTTCCTCTCCATTTAGCAACATTTTGCTTTCCTCATTCTAATTTTCGTATTTATAATTCTTTTCCTATGAAATTTCCCACAAATATACATTTCCCGATTATACACATAGTATCAGTATTAAAAGTACCCTGTAAAATCATTATCAAATTATATTCTTATAAGAAGACAGTTATAGATATACGACAATAATTTTGAACATCAGTGTACATTCTAATATAAAATTGAATGCCTGTAAGCCTAGGGAAGAATCCTGAGACGAATATTCAGACCCAAGAGTAACGGGAATTAGGAATGGCGGAAACTTCATAACGAGGAATTGCATAATTCATACAATTTACCAAACATTGCCATAGTCATTAAGTCTAGGAGTTTAGGTGGACAGGTCGTATGTAACCAGAATGGAAGAAAGTAGAAACATTCTCAAAGTTTTTAACTGGAAATTCGATCGGAAATCGACCAGTAGGAAGACCTAGGCGCAGATGAGAGGACAATATTAACATGGATTTCGCACAGAATAGGAATACGAACTAGAAGCTGGATACAATTGTCTAAGGAAAGAAGTCAATGTAGAACTTTTGTGAACAAGGCATTAAACTTCAGGATCCCATGGGCCATATACAGTATATTTGTTCAGAAAAAAATAGAATTTCATTGCAGTGTTGGAAACAAACTATATTTTTAAACTTCTAAAAATCACTTAACATTATTTATAAACTACTAGCAGCGTTCACCCCGCTTCGCTGCGGTCACCCCGGAACGCAATAAACTTTGTTACTTAGATAATTTTTACTTTTTCGCTTTCAAGTGATATGATAAAAACCATAGAAGATTGCAGTAAATGTTAACATTATATCGCCTGTCATTTATGTTAACCCGCCCCGCTTCGCTGCGGTCACCCCGGAACGCAATAAACTTTGTTACTTAGATAATTTTTACTTTTTCGCTTTCAAGTGATTGCAGTAAATGTTAACATTATAGCGCCTGTCATTTATGTTAACCCGCCGAGTGACACGGTCATGCGGGTTGCATATAAATACGTTTATTTTTACCTATGATGATCTAACAAAGGATTTGTACGTTATGGACACTTGAATGGTCAATTATCTCAAGACACTGGTAATTAAAAATTAAAGTGATATGATAAAAACCATCTAGGGTCCAAATCCTAATAACCCCCCAAAAATAAAAGAAATTGGTTCAGCCGTATTAGCGTGATGAGGGAACAAAGGATTTGTACGTTCTCTTTTATATATATAGATAAATGAGTTATATTATTATCCCTTTCTGTTATGAGCAAGCTATTTTTCTTACTTTTCTCTCTGAAAACTCTTGTTTAAATTTAAACTTCTGGTTATTTCCTATTTAATGGACAAGAATGTCAAACTAGCAAATGGTGTTGTTACATTGATGATCTCAAGTAAGTTTTGACCAATTTCAGTTTGAAAAAATAAATATTCTTTTTCGAGATGCCACAGTCAATCAGGATTGTGAAGAATATCATAAACTTAGTACTAATTGAATTGCAAAACCCTACCTAATACTTTGTTGGTCCACCTTCTGCTCGGAGAACGGCCTGGACACGGCATGGCATGGATTTTGGTAGTTACAGATATGGTTCCACGTTGATCTGACATCATATATTCCTGACAGCATCCCACAATGAGCCCACAGTTGTCGGTGCAGGAGTCATGATTCGAAGAGCTCGTTCTACAACATCCCATAAATATTTTATAGGATTAAGATCAGGTGAGTTAGGCGGCCAATTCATATGCAATGTCCCAATGAAAGTTAGGTGAATTGCTGAGACCTCGATGTTCAGAGAGTCCGATTCCTCATGAATGTGATACTGATTATTTTTCATATGTTGCCAATAAGGAGATCTACACAATTGCATTACAAAAGTCACGCCAATTCATTAGACGTAAAGGGTGGACAAGTCGGCATTTCGACATGGCATTTACACCACGCAAATACTCCGTATCGTACTTTAGGACTCTCTGTTCAAAAAGAACATCCCCGTCGTATACTAACTCATCTTCTTGCCCGATCTATCTCTGACTTTTCCTGTTTCCTAAACTGCTTGAACGAAGTAGGAAAGAAATGGTATCCACACTCCCTATTTTGCTGACAAAGTGGCGTCGTCTACTTACGTTACGCTAAAATAATCGAAGAAGCAGAAACAAACAATGTTATTCCTGGAAGCGTTACATGGAAAACAAATCTGTAGATAATAATTATTTTCCGATTAACAATCTTCAAGATAATTATGAAAACTAAAAATAAAAGATGGTAGGGAGAAATAATGACTCCTGAAAATTCACACGTGCAGATAAAACTGGAGTTAATTAGTTTACAAATAAAATAGTAGGAAATGGGTGTTTGTTTATTGTTTGTCTTATAAAATTACAACCAGAGTGAGATAGACACATTTTGTGAAGATTAAAGAATATTATAATTACTTCAGTCTCATTTACAAATTTTACAATAATTTTAGCGTTTAACAGAAAACAAACCTTATTCAAATGTAGTTCGGCAGATCTCATTGGGCTGAACGACTGACATGGGTAACTGTGTCTTCAAACATAGTTTTCGAGAAATAAAGTAAAGTAGATATCAAATGCATAACCATGCATCCAATTAAGAAATTCATACTGAAACAGGCACGTAGCCGGGATTTCGTAATAGGGGGGGGGAAGTCCATGATGAAATAATATGGTTATCACACCAAGGGTTCCAACATTCTAAACTATTTTACTGGCAACATATATTGGTTCGTTTAGCCAGAATTTCGTAATGGGGGGGTCCGTGACGAAATACTGTAGTTATCACACCAGGGGCTCGATCAATCTAAACTATTTTACTGGCAACATACCCATATTGGTTTGTTAGGACAGTAAAATGAGGATAAGTTAGTATTTTAATAACAAACTATGAAGAAATCTCGAATAAAAGAATATTTTAAAAGGTATTGAAAAACATATAGTCTTTCTAGGTCATTTGAACTCTGTTCTTCTTGTCTTCTTTCTTCTTCTTTTTCTTATCTTCGTTTTATGCCGACAAGGATAGCAACGAGATCTCTTTCGGTAGTAAAGACATCATATAAAATGGATTAGTGTTGCCGCGAAATTGAAAGTCTCAAGTCTATGTTGCCAGGCTCATATTATTGGTGATTGTGGGCATTTCTTAAGTTCTACGTGAGAGTCTATCTGATCGAACCGGTTTATCGATCGTCACTTGTAACCCATATGATTAGCATGGAGCTAGATGGAATTCGGAATGCTCCGTTACAATAATATCCATTTTCAACTTGACTCCCCTCCCGTTCTCTCCACAAAAAGCTCCTTATAAGAAAGAGCTTTATAAGAGCTTTAGAAAGAGCTTTTATAAGAAAGAGCTTTATGTTTTAAACGACTGAATCTTCTTTCTTCTCGTTCCTTTTTGTTTCATCCTTCCCTAATATTTTTCATTTCTGGTTCCGAAGGGGGGGGGACGTACTCCCGGACCCACGTCTTGGCTACGGGCCTGTACTGAAATACAGTGTTCATTATGAAAGCAATGAGCATTGCTTTAGAAAAACTGTTTTATTGTTCCGATTCTTACAAATCTTTAAAATTCCTCAAAATACGCTCCTTCTGCATCGATACACTTCTGGAGACGTGTTTTCCACGCATGGAAAGCATCTTTAAAGTCATCGGCTGGCATGGCTTTTAAAAACCTTGTAACATGGGCTTGAATGTTCTGCACGGAGTCCCAATGTTTTCCTTTGAGGTGTCTCTTCAAACGGGAAACAAAAAAAGTCACTAGGAGCTAGGTCAGGACTATAGGAGGTGGGGGACCACTAGGGTTCTGCTCCGGGCCAGGAAGTCGACGACGGTGAAGGCGGTGTGACTTGGTGCATTGTCGTGGTGGAGTTTTATTGAGTCTTTGATGTCACTTCGAACGCGGGCGACCCTGCGTTTCAGTCTCTTGAGCACTTCTAGATAAAATCCTGCGTTGACAGGTTGTCTTGGTGGCACAAACTCGAAATAGATGATTCCTCGAACGTCAAAGAAGACAATGAGCATGGTTTTGACTCATGCGCGCCTTTTTGGGATCGACATCCACACGCTGTCACTGCTCGCAACAGACTGACTCCGAGCGCGTTTGGAAGGACAGACCTCCCACTATGTTTTCCGCTCCGGCAGCGCGCGCTGCGGTGGATTGTTGAGTCAGGGTAGCATCATGTTCATTACTTTCATAATGATTCCTGTATACACGATGAGCTCCTCCGTGGCTAAGCGGTTAGCGTACGCGCCTTTTTCGTGAGAGACCCGGGTTCGATTCCCGGCGGGAGCTCAGATGGTTCGGATTCCACGTTAATCAGTAGGTCCACGTCTCATATAGCCTCGTTGCTGAACGGGACGTTAAACTCAAAATCGACTCAACTGAACTGAAATATACACTAATCAAAGTTTATAATTATGACAGTAGCAAGACGATAGTCTGCGGTATGGATCCACGCAGTGGGTTAGGGCTAACGTCACTTCACAGCTGATAGTTGTAGTTAATAGATAAATTAAAACCGAACATGGAATCCTTATAATCAGACGTAAGGTATTGCGCTGTGAAGATGAATGAACTTTTCGCACGACCCGCTCTGGTGAGTAATACTACAGAAGTACGTTCTTTTCGCGCCCTAACCTAGCCAGTTGTTTTAAGTTGGTCACAAAATTTATATAATGTATGTCAACGTGGAACAAAACTAGCCCTGTGGTAGAGACATGCACGGGCCGAATTTTTCGGCCCGAGCCCAATCCAGCTCGAACGTACCTAGGCCCGGCCCAGCCCGGGCCCGAAAAGTTTGGGAAATTTTCGGCCCGTGCCCGGCCCGGCCCGATAAGTTTTTTAAAATTCTTGGCCCAAGCCCGGCCAGGCCCGATAAATTTTAAAAGTTTTTGGCGCGACTCCGGTACGATAAATTATTTTAAAAATTAGCTCGAGCCCCAATCTTTCTCAAAATTTAGTACTAAATTTGACCTAACCTCAGAAACATTTTCTAAACTCTGGTTCACAACCTGACGCTTGCCTCCCGAATGGTACGATTGCCTCCTAGAACTTTGCCTGTCATCGAGAGAACAAAAACTCTTTTCCCTGTAACAAAAATCTAACTTAATTGATTTTTAGCATAAACTGAAGATGGCAATATTGTTTAGCAACAGGCGAAATATTCCCACCCCTTCTTCTTATATTTTGAGTTCAGTGAAGGTCAAGGTCAGAGCTTAATTTACCACATAATGCCTGCAATCCTCTATAGTGAAAGTGGAGCCGCTAAGCAACACAAACTGTAAATAGCTATTGCATTCTTTGTAACATTTTTCACGGACACACTTCTTCAATGTTTGGATTTATTCCAATTATCGTTTAACGAAAGTCAATAATTATTAAAGAATTACAATTGATCGGCCCCAGTCCAGCCCGACCTAAAGAGAAATCAGTGTCGGCCGCCCAAGCCTGGCCCGGCTCAAAGAAATAACAGAGTTGGCCCGCCCAAACCCGGCCCGTGCAGGTCTCTACCCTGTGGGTCTTCTAACCCGTTCCTACTACCACTTCTCAGAGGCGGATCCAGGGGGGCGATCGGTATGATCTCCTTCCCTCGAAGAGGAAACTTTATTATTTTTTTATATAAATAAAATCCATAACAGAATTTGGAGCTCTTAAAAGTAACTCTAAGTAGCAGTATTACAATGTACCGTCCCCCAGAAATCCGTCATGGTTCCGCCCCTGCTACTACTCCTACTACTAGTACTACTACTACTACTACTACTACTACTACTACTACTACTACTACTACTACTACTACTACTACTACTACTACTACTACTACTACTACTTATCTGCACAAAAGTAAGTAAATCACTTTTTTGAGTATTATTTCCATCTTATTTTAATGGAAAAAGTGTTACGAAAATTTAAAAACTTTCCTGGGGATGGGTTTGAACCCACGCCAAAAGCGACTTCTGCTAGTAGCACGTAGCACTAGCACACTTTTTATTTTTGTTTTTTTATTTTTATATTTTATTTTATTTTAATTTTTTTATTTATTTATTTCTTTTTGCACATATGGCCACGTGGGCCGACAGCAGTAAGCGTTTGATTTCTGCTATATATACGCTACGTGACAAGACACGGATAACGCCAACCAATCAGAACCATGTACTTAGTTCCTATTTTCGAGAGTATTATTATCCCGTGCTCTTTTCGCAATTCATCAAAGAAAATTTTACAATTTTATTTTGATAAAGACAGAAGTGCTGTGCAGGCTCATGGTGAAATTTGTGCTGTTCATTGGAAAGATACATTATGAAAAACAACAGCGAATAGATGGTTCAGTAGCTTTCGTTTTGGAAATTTAAATGTGGATTTGTTGATTACAGAACTTTCTGTCGTTAATGTTTCTTCATTAACTTGATCTGGTGTTTGGGGGTGCGGTGGCTCAGTAGTAGAGCGATCACCTCGAGTGCTTGGGGTCTCTGGTTCGATCCCAGCTCGCGCCGTGTGGACTTTGTGGTGGACAAACACCGTGCTCGTGGGTTTTCTCGGGCTTCTCCCGTTTCCTCCCACTTTCTTCATTCCACAATTTTATTTATTTCTCATCTTCACCGTCTCCTTTAGCCTCACCGGCATAACCATGGGACGTAAAACTCAATGATTTCTTTTCATTTTTTGAGCTGGTGTTTCAAGCTTGGCAATCTCAGCATCACGTTTAGCAGGTTCGTCTGCCACTAATTTCTTTAAGTGTGACTTGCTCAGATGTTATATCTTGGAAGCGGAGATCGAAAACTTTTTGCGCCAATGTTATCAAATTCAGAGGTCAATTGAGTGTGAAGTGGAAGGTAAAGAAATCCAATTTCTTTAGCAGAACTGCTATTAGAAAGGTAAGATCAAATAAAGCAAACTACATTGTTTCCTGAATCACTAATTTTTTTTTTCACAAAAGGATCTTTATTCTCTGAAAGGTCAAACCACATTACAATGATAAAAAAAAACTTTAAATCACTTGTAACTGAATACTAATTAACTCACTATCCATTTATTACATTTTTCTATCAATCTCTTCAAATTCTTCGTATACTTTTATCTTATGTATTCTAAATCAACCTGTCGGTTATTAATCATTGAAGTCGCGGCCATAGTGTCATGTCGACTCTATCACTAGGATTGTTCTGAAAATGAAATTTATTCAAAAGTTACAGTATGAGTTGTAACCAAAATGGCTCGGCCCTGAGATCAAAGAGTATGCTCTAAGTAGAATTGTTAACATTAAAAAAAAAAAAAAAAAAGTGATAATAACGTTGAGCAATGGCACCAGATATGTATAAATTGTTGCAAGCAACTTAAAGGTTGTATTGAACTAGAAATTTTCTAAATGTACAATTACGTTAAAAAAAAAAAAAAAAAAAACTAAAGCTGAAAGAAATGAGAAACGAGATTAAACTCGTGTACTCATTTCTCCGGCCGCCATCTTCCAATCGACTTTATATTTCCATCAAAAAAACTTGTTCACACAGAATAATCCCTATCAATTTCTAACTGCAAATCAAGTGCTTATATTTTAATCAATCACAGGCAACCTACACGTAATTCACTATCCAATAGATTCTTAAAGGAAACACTGTTTAACTTAAGAGTGTACTGACAAATATTGAAACCAGTTATAATGCACGTCATACAGAAAAAAAAGGAGCCATTATACTTAATAGCAGAGTTCATTAGCGCCAAATAAGTCTTCCGTTGCCCTCATATTGGTAGCCAATAGCACATGAATCATAATAATATCGTATCCTTACGGGAACCATATGTGTCATTTCCTCGCTTTAATTGAATATTTTCAAATCAAATAATTACTTTTTCAGCTCTTGGTATTCCTGTTCCTAAGAGTTGAATACAGTAATTTTGCCATCATTCTTTAAAGATTATTTAACCCTTTGGGTCTCTATCTTCATTCCAATTGATTTGTATTTTATCGTGTTATTTTTTTTATTTTTATAACGAAATATTTCAGTTAAGAACATCTGGTTGCACTAAATGGACACACGATGATGCGTCAATAGGTTAACTGAAATTGTGCTATTTGCATCTCTTTTAACATCCTTAAATTTAGAAATAGTCTTTAACAGGTCGACTGCCATGAGCATCATATGTGGTGCTCACTTTATTTCTCTGTGGGGCCATGAGCACCATATATGATGATGCTCATGTTTTATATCATATAAGGTTTGAGCATGCCAATCAAAAGACTATTCACAGAGGGATAAACTGCACATCAGAAAAAAATAACATGGGAAATTTCAAAATTTTCTTCAACTACAATAATTCAATAAATATTGGAAATATGCTTATTTTAGGATTACGTGTCCCCAGAAACATCTTCGCGTACTCCTGGTTGAATAGCACTGCGTAGGCTACCATACTCTTGTCGCACTTAGCCCCAAGTTTAATGAGGTACCTATTTTGCAGAGGCTGAATGAACCTACGAGTTACTCTGAAACAAGGATCGAACGAGCAATGAAACCTGTCTTCCCTCCCCCTTTTCAGATAGGAAGGCTAAACTGTGGGTGTCAAGTTGATTTTTCAGCTGAAAATATGAAGCCTACAATTCTTATTAGTCCATTACCTTGCTCTTTCTTTGTTTTAGGCACATGTTATCCTAGTTTTAACATTTCTGTACTTTTAAAATTATTTTGCAAAAGGAAAGAAAAAGCCTGCATTTTATTCGGAATTACCCTGCACTGCAAAAGAGTATTGCTACCATTATGTGTCCGTTATAATCTGAATACGTAAATAGTTTTTTTCTCAAAAATGATTCTTTTTGCAGTTTGGAATGGGCAGTGTACTGTATTTTCTTGTCGAGTTTGTCTTTTGTGTGTGGCCCTTATGTTGCATATGTATTTGTCTTGTCTATGTATGTATATATGTATATGTACTATGAATATACATATATGTGTATGTCTGTGCTCCTCGTTTAATTATTTTACCCCAGAATTGTCCGCAGAAACACGCCTAACGAGCGTCGTATTTATATCCGGGAAAAGGAGATGGGGGGAGGCTCAGCCACGGCAATTTCCCGCGACATTAACACTGGCGAACGAGGCGTCTTCTCTGCAAAGAATGTTGTGGCCAACGTACAAGGGAATGAATCGTGTAAATTCCATTATTTTGTGTGTTGTCTCCCAAGAATTACATGTCTTTGCTCCTCCAGAATGCGTCTCGTTTACTCGTATTCTCACTGGTTGGCATGTTATATCCAGCCAGCTTTTTAGTCACACGCATTTGATGTACGGACAGGACATCTTGTTTTGTTGTGTATCTTTTCTGAAAACTTTTTGATACAACAAAAAGCTTTTATTTTTGAGATAAACACATAAACCACTCAATAGAATTCAAGCTTTATATTTAAATGGTAAGCCTATCAACCTCCTTGTTGGAGCGTTGAAATTGATTAATTGTGAATGTTAAAAAAAGAAGGCTTCACAGGTACCGATAGATTGATAAACAAAAGAAAAGAAAGACAGAAAAAGGATAGTCCTGAATCGACTGATAGACATCGACTGAGAATCAACTAACTTCTTTTATTATAATCATCATTATCATAAACGTTTACTTTTAATTTGCAATGATAAAAAATAATTGTTAACTAGTGATGTTGTACATTATTGGAGGGAGCGAAAGTTTGTTTAATTGCTTTAAATTAAATCGGGAGGGGTCCAACTGCTTCAATCTGTTCCGAGCTGGAATATACAAGGTATTTCAATACAACACCGACAACGTTTGGGAGGTGATTCCTGACACCAAGATAAGACAACAAGTATAGACCATCTTGGGTGCATAAATGCTTCCTTTCGGAATTATAGGCTGCCGAAAACATGAAAATGTGAACTTTAGAGGTCAATAACTTCAAAACTATGGGACATACCGTAGTCGGGTCAAGACTTCACTTAGGAACTAGTATGTGCCCTATCCAAATATCCAAGTTCCAGAATACTGCAATACTTCCGCAACAATTTTTAAAGAGGTGGTTGAAGAGCCCGTGAAAGTTAAATGCCTGTGGTCAAACTCCCTCTATAAAGATTGCTTCATGAGTACCTTAGAATTCTGAAACATGTATTTGTGGATAAGGCACATATTAGTTTCCATGAGAAGTCTTGACCCGACTATGGTAGGTCCCATAGTGTTGGAGCTATGGACCTTTAAAGTTAATTTTTTCATGTTTTCGGCAGCCTATAACTCCGAAAGGAAACATTTGTGCACCCAGGTTGGTCTATACTTTTTGTCTTATCTCGGTATCAGGAATCACCCCCAAACGTTGTGGGTGTTGTTTTGAAACACCCTGTATAGAAATTATAGTTGTAGTGATCACCTAGCCTAGATTACTGTATATATATATATATATATATATATATATATATGTGTGTGTGTGTGTGTGTGTGTGTGGAGTGGAAGGTAATGAATTCTAATTTTCTTTATACATATACATAAAACGCTGTATTTGAAGCTATACTACACAGAGGAATACAGCGTTCCGAATAAATTAAGATTTTTGAAAGTACTAATAATCCAATATGTCAAAAAGGCATTTTTTGTGTCACGAATTTTTAGTGAGATCCTTATCGTAAATCTGCACCATAATGAGTATTGCCACTTCTTTGAGCATCTGGCACAAGTTCGCGCGAGTTTTTCGCACGAATACATAACCTTTTTCTTTCTTTTCCTTTGATTTCTTTTTTAAAACATAAAATGTTATATTTATAGTAATAATTGTTGTGCCCTCCTGATGTTAACCTGCACCAATGAACGCAACATCACCTTTAAAATACGATGTTTGAAGGTACTAAGAGTGAATTAGGTGAAAGGGGCAGGGTATATGTAGGAAATTTGTAGTGTAACTGCTATTGTAAATCTGCATCATATCCTCGTTTGCAAATAAGAAATATTCGAGCACACCGAACTAATTTAGTGCTAATGAGGCCAGAACTAATTAACGTGATATTTAATTACCTTTATTATATAGACAAATATCAATGGCAATTTAATCTATGCGATAATATTCACTTCATTGGAAACATTCATAAATAAACTCACAGACCAATTACAACATCTTCGACATATCATTTTTTTTATCATACAAACCTTCCGGAAGCTGTCAAAAAGTATATCTGGAGCTTAGAGGTAAATTATGACAAGTCACTTTTTGGCCGAAATTGAGTTATCATATCTTTCTTTACTTACATTAGTACGAGGGACAGTAGGAACGTTTTGAGATGTGGACAACTGGAACGCAGGACGTGAACAATATTTCCGACAATAAACAACCGATGCAATTCAAGAAAATATTGTCTTACAAACACTAGGGTGTAGAAGACAAGACAAGACTTTTTCGCTTCTCCTGTAAAATTGTTATTTTATGACATACTACTTTACTTCTCAGTACCAGATATATTATGTGCAAACTTGCAAAATGGGGGAGAAGGATTTTACCGTCTTATTCTTGATAGACTGTAATTCTACACAGTAGAGTTATTTCTGTTGGTAGAAGGAAGGCAAATAGCAAAATTTAATTAAACACGACCAAGGTTTAAAAGAGTTATCGTGGAACAGACAAATAGACACACAAATACCAATCGAGTCGAATGGTAGAAGCTTCGTCATCACACGCTTCAATAATATTAAATTGTGATAAAGGTGACTGGGACCTAGGTCTACACCTAAAGATAAAAAGCTATAATAAGTTGTGAAAGAATAAAATAAGATTATGTTTAGTAACGTATCTTGTAGATTATTTGATATCTAGTTATGAAGAGTATTGGAATGTTCGGTTGTTGTTGAAGTTTAGAGTTATTTTTCAACACCCAGGCCATATTAGATATGAACTTCAGATAGAATCCAAAGTACCGTATTACGTTCAAATTTCAAGATTCTGACCGGGAATCAAACCCGGAACGCCGCGCACGCAAGGTGCGCGCTGAGAAGTCTGGTGTTTTTAATTCAGTGGTGTATTGAAGTAATCATCGCTGGAAATAAGGTTGTAGAGTTATTAGCTATCATGTGGTTATCAACGGTTACGCGTAGACATCATACCGGTGATAGTTAATATAAAATATCATATTCTAAATAATTAGATGCAGCTGAAGGAAGTAAGTTTTATAGCAGGGATGCAGAATTAACCTAACTTATCCTACTCTACCCTAACCTAACCAAAGAAAATTGACAGTTTTTATAATTAGAGTACTAATAAACCTAATTATTCTAACCTAACTAACCTACCCAAAACTAACCTAAATTTGATGTTTTATATCAATGTTAATGATTGGATCTCTTCTTCGAAATAAAGCCCCGATTGAGTTACCATTAGTTATACATTAGACGTTTGATGATTTAACAATCCTTACAGGTTTTCTTGCCAACAGTATCCAAACAAATTGACCAATCAGTGTTATTGAAGACAATTCTCTACACGGCCTCAAAAGCTGTACACTAAGTCACTGGTCTTTCGCAAAGTAACCTACAATGGATTTTTTTAAAAAGTTACTCTAAATTTTATACAGACGTCTACAAAGGTGTACAAGAAGGTATCAACAAATTCGTGCAATTATCTAGAAGGTGACGAACTATGAACCGCTTCAGACATGCAATTTATAGTTAGGTCCTTGTGTGTTAACCATGCATATTCTGGATTCGTTAAAACAACACTTATTTTCTTTTCTTTGCAGGTAAATCACTGAAGGTGCGATGATTAACAAGATGGAGGCACGGAGCGTACTTAAGTTCCTGAATCTTCAGGGGAAATCAGTAAAGTAGATAAACGAAGAGAAGAAAAAAGTCGATGGGATAAAAGCCCATCGTATGAGATGATATATAAGTAGAAACGACAATTCTAAACTGGAAATAAGATCACCGTACACCCCTCTAGATCTGGCACACAATATTTTACTGATGATGCCGCCTTGACGGAGAAAGTTAAGAAGACCATAATGGAAGACAGGAGGATAACCATTGAAAGTGTTTCTTGTGCAATAAGTATGAGTTATGGGTCTGTCTGGAATATTCACAACCAGCTCCATCTTCAGAAAGTATCAGCACGGTACGTGCCACGACTGCTCACACCTTTCCAGAAGATAAATCGCGTGGACACTGCAAGAGCAATGTTGCATCGCTGTGAAGTGGATGAAGAAGACTTTTTCGGCAGCAAGTGACAATAGATAAAAGTTGGGTTTATCTTTATGACCCACAAACAAAGGAAATAAGCAAATAGTAGAAACACCCTTCCTCCCTCACTCCTAAAATATCACAAGTGCAGAAGTCTGCCACCAGGTGATGCTTTTCGTTTTCTGGGACTGTGAAGGGGTAATCATGACAGATTGCCTACCACAGGGGTAAACTATTATTAGTACCTATTATTCCATCTCTTGACTAAGTTAGAGAGGAACTGGAAAAGAAACGTCGTGGATTGGTCACAAAAGGAATGCTACTGTTGGCATTCATGCACCAGCTTATTCCGCCATACATCCATAATGAAGCGGCAGAAGTAGGATATGAAATATTGCCCCACCCCATAGTCGCCGCACCTAGTATCAAGTAACTTGTTTCTCTTACCAGAAATGAAGCGTCTTGTCAGAAGACGCCATTTTGACAATAGTAATGACGTCATTTCCGAGGTCGAACTGTAGTTTCAAAGCCAAACTGCAGATTTTTACAAAACGGGCTTACGGAAAGTGAAGAACTGCCGAGAAAAATCTGTCGCTAAGCACGGTGAATGCGTACAGAACTAATACATCATGGTGTCAGAGTTCTCCAGAGTGGATTTCTTCTAGGTGATTGCACGTACTTTTTGATCATCCTCGTATATGTATCCCTACAAGCGGTTTTGTTAACAATGTTTGTATTGTAACAATGATTATTTTAAGCAATTAAAAAAAAAATGTGTTCCCTAGAAGTCCACATCAAAGAACATCTTATTCTAATTGTCACTTTCATATTGAAGTTAATAGCAGAAGAGCAGTTAGGGATGCGAAGTCTGGTTACAAATCGACTTTGTGTAGAGATGACAGTCAGTCTCGGCATATCGGGAATTTCATTCTTGCCAATGGACATTCTGTGAAAATCCAAATGTCCGCATATATATCGGAAATTGGGCTTCTTAAAGCATTTCTTTTGGACATTTCTAAGCTCTTTGCAGGATAATCACAGAACATTTTGGACATCTAAATATTGTCCCGCGAAACGCACATCCAATTGAAATCGAGCGGAAATCTCGTGGAAATGTCCATTAACCTTAAAAGTTTCTAGTGCGAGTCAAATGTCCCGGAACAGGTATGGGATCTGTGGAAGGTCTAAAGTATATTCTGTGGATATATTGTACTATGTAGGACATTGGACGCTACATATCCAGTCAATATGCTGTAATGGTGGTTGCGGACAAGCAAGGCGTTCATCTTCTCCACATTTGTATTTTTAAGTTTCTTACTACTCCAAGTTGAGGATAATGTAAGCTTAACGGACTAGTCTGCATTATTATTATTATTATTATTATTATTATTATTATTATTATTATTATTATTATTATTATTATTATTATTATTATTATTATTATTATTATTATTATTATTAAGTATTCTGTCTTTTAGCAGGTCCTGGGACTAACGAGAATTTCCTTCTCTTTTCTTCTTCTTAATTTTCAGTTTGGGCCTTGAAATGTTTCTTCCATATTTCTCGATTTTTAGCTTCTTCTTTTAACCCCAAACATTTTTTTCTATTTTTCAAATCATCAATCAGTTGTGATTTTCTTCTTCCTATTATTCGCTTTCTTTTCATCTTTCCTTCTTTGGTGGTATTAAATTGTCTTTTTCAATTCAATGTTTGACATAGCTTCGCTGCTGAAAGGAACGTAAACTCAAAATCTACTCAACTTTCTACGAAGGATGGTGGCTAGAAGCGTCCTCTTGTCTCCTAGCTGTTTTAAGACATCTTCGTTTGTTACTCTTTCTGTCTGTTTTATCTTCTTCATCTTCCTCCAACATCACATTTTGAAGCTCTGTACATAATTCTTCTCTAACTTTCGTAATGTCCAAGTATCTGAACCATATAGCATCGAGAAAGTTCTTTCTAATAATGGTTATTTTCCACCTATTATTTATTTGATAGGCCTGTTTTAAATGTGCAGATGGTTATGAAAATAATAAAAACTAGTGAAAAAATTGCAACTTGCTTGATTAATACTGCGTGGGACAGGGGTGACCACAGGCGGGCTCCGCCATGAGATTATTAAGAGGACATAATTGCTCATAGAAAATACTACAATCGAGCTAGAAGAATTGTAATTTAAATTTAGTCAGAATGGTACATTAGCAGAGAGAAAGGTAAATTTGAAGACAAAAGGTTAATCTGGAGAAAAGATTGATAAATTTTAAATTTGGAGGAAAACTAGTAAATTTGGTTAAAGAAAAGTAAATTTATGGGAGAAAAGTAAATTTGGCAAAAAGAATGGTAAATTCGAGGGGAAAAGGTAAATTTGGATAAGAGAGTGTAAAGTTTGAAGTAAAATGGTAAATTTGAGAGAGAAAGGTACATTCGGAGAAATTTGAGGAAAGAATGGTAAATTTGGGGTGAGAAAAGTAAATTTATGGGAGGAAGGTTAATTTTGAGAAGAGAATAGGAAATTTTGGAATAAAATGGTAGATTTGAAGGATAAAGGTAAGTTTGGGGAAATGAGTGTAAATTTTGGAAAAATAGGTAAACTTCAGGGTGAAAGGTAAATTTGGAAGAATTGGAGGAAAGAATGGTAAATTTTGGGTGAGAAAAGTAAATTTATGGGAGAAAGGTAAATTTGGAAAGGAGAATAGTAAATTTTGGCGTAGAACTGTAGATTTGAGAGAAAAGTAAATTTGAAGAAGAGAATGTAAATTTTGGGGTAAAATGGTAAACTTGAGCGAGGAAGGTAAATTTGGAGAAATGAATGTAGATTTTGGAGTGAAATGGTAAACTTGAGGGAGGAAGGTAAATTTGGAGGAATTGGAGGAAAGAATGGTAAATTTGGAGTGAGAAAAGTAAATTCATTGGAAAAACGTAAATTGGGAAAATAGAATAGTAAATTTTGGAGTAAAACGGTAAATTTGAGAGAAAAGTGAATTTGGAGAAGAGAATGTAAATTTTTGAGTAAAATAGTAAGTTTGAGGGAGGAAGGTAAATTTGGAGGAAAGAATGTAAATTTAGGGAGAGAAAAGTAAATTTATGGGAGAAAGGTAAATTTTGAGAAGATAATAGTAAATTTTGGAGAAATGATAAGTAAATTTGAGGGGGAAGATAAATTAGACGAAAATAAAGGTAAATTTGTCAGTAAAACTACTCTGATTCATCGTATAATGAAGACATATAAATTATGAGCGGTTTGCAGAGGTTCTAGAGAACATTTTAATATTTTCCTCAACTAGTGAAAACTTAGTTCGTTCAGTGAGACTGGAGGATATTTACTCACGAGTCTGAGCTCGAGGACCGATTACATGTGTTCAATAATGTTGAAATCCGGGAATTGGCTGTGCCAGGTGACGTTTAGTCATCCTAATGTTCATGAAACTAGATCTCAACAGCTCCAGTGTAAATTGGCTTATTGTCACTATGAAAAATTCCGTAATTGTCCGCAAAATCTAAATAATAGGATTCAGCTAAAATAATAGCAATATCTTTTTCTTGAGCATAGTAATATGATTACTAGAATGCAAGAAAATTACGGCCCATAGTATCACCATAAAAGCATAGTAGCATGTTCCGTTGTAGAAACGACGCAATTTACAATATTAGCTTTTTTGAGAATCAGCCATACATGAACATGAGGTGTTGCTGGAAATAAAGTGAAAGAAATCTCATCGACCCATATTTCGAGTTTAAAAAATCAATGGCTGTTGACTCGGCATGTTCCACTTTATCCATGCTAATGCACTGTTCGCTATAATTAGCGGTTTGAAAATTGAAATTCAACTACGGTTATTAGGTTATGGATTGTTATAGTATGTTCCAAGTGCTGGTTGAATTTCGCAGTTACTTTTGCTAGATTCGCTGTTCTGGTTTTGGTGACAATTCCCTTCGAACTCTGTGACTGAAACTTTTTTCCAGATCAGTATTATTATTCTTCGATGTTTTCTTACTAGAATTCTATAGGTCGTTGCCTTGGGTACTATTCCTTGAGACACATATAATACACTGACCACCTTAGATAAATGTGCACTCACAATTTGGTTTCTTTGAAAATCAAATAGGGTGTCCAATTTGCATAAGCATTTGCCCACATCAACAAATGCCTCCGTTCTACCTCCTTACACTCTACAGACGATCATCTAAGACATTATTAACAATAACTAGGCTCTGCAAACGCATCCTGAGAGTTAGTAAATCATATGTCAAATGTGTTGCAAAATTCATGTGTTTCCATTCCTTGGATCACCATCTGTATCTATGATGTATAATTTTGCACCAAATACATTTTGTTTCTTTGGTAAAATAAATGGATACTTTAATTTCATGTTAATAGTATCTGATTCTGTATCAACTCTGTACAAAATATTGCTGATGAATCCACGTACCATATAGCTTAGGTGCTGAAAGGGAAGTGGCTGAAACTCCCTATCAAATGTACTTATGCAACCCCAAATTTTAGAGCGTATTGTGTGTTGCAGACAATCAGGTATTCTTTAAAAAAGGAAAAGATATCGGAAAGAATCTATCTATTTCAACCGCTTTATAGCTTCATTTTTTAGTTTTTCACTAGTAACGGACTTCAAAAATAGGAGGATATTCTCAATTCGACTCATTTACACATAACTTTGAAATGTGTACACTAATGTCGATGATTTTTTTTTTCAAAGAACATACTTTTCCTTTGGTCCCGTGTAAATTTCATTAGGACATAATGTTAGTTTTCGGAGCTACACAACGCAACACCTCAACAGGTGTTATGTGAAAACCATAATTATTTGACTTCACTATGTGTATGTTCATGCACAACTTCAACATATATACACCGACTTTGATGATTCTTCATTTAAAAGAGTATTCACAATAAATTTCGTGAGGATCTATCAATAGCCTTTGGCACTAGATAATAAAACTTCTCAACGGCTGTGTTAATACTGTGTCTTCACGTATAACTCTGTAACACTTAGACCAATTTTTAAAATATACTATTTTTATGCATGTTTCGTAGGCCAACACATTTTACAGGAAGTTGGTGACTGGTAAGGAAAATTAGAAAATTTAAAAATAGCTATAAAGCATATGATAATAATAACAATAATAATAATAATAATAATAATAATAATAATAATAATAATAATAATAATAATAATAATAATAATAATAATAATAATAATAATAATAATAATAATAAAGTGTTGAATAGAACAAAATAATGAAATCGCTATAAAGAGGAAAATATTAACAATAACAATGTGCTTAAAAGCAGAAAATAATTAGTAACTATTATCTATAAAAATATTTGAAGTGAGTGCCAAGCCAAATAATTAGTTTATATATTAAAATGCTAGGCTTATATGTTTGTTTCCAATCTTTCGACAATGAGATCTCGAAAACCACTGGTCGATTCCTAATTTTGTGTAGATTGTCCAGTACTCATCCAATTTTCAAAAAACCGTCTCGCTATTGTTATATTCAGCATTTTAGTAGAAGTTTTGAGCCCATAAGAATAACAGTGTTGCAGGCCGAAACTACAGTGTTAGGCAACCAGTAGAGAAGTTACGTACGGCGGGTTGACGGACATTGTAGGCGCTTCGCTTGCATCTGAATGGCAAAACCTATTGCATGGTGGTAACTTCAAAGGCCTCAAGAGACGCAATGAGGCGTACTTGGACGGATATGGATTTATCAGAAAAATATATTTCCACGTGATATCGTGTTACTACTTTTACAAATTTGCTACAAACTCACTCCAATAAATACATAGCAATTCACTTCCTTTGTGAGTCTCCTATCGTTTACTTGTGTAAGTAAGGAGACATGCACAATTGGAAGGACATTCACGGTCATAGTGGAAAGACTACAAGGTGGTTGCATGTGCATGTCGCCTGGAGCGCTGTCGTGGCTGTGACGTCATCTGGGTTGCTAGGGACAACGGGAAAAGGCGCGGCTTTAAGTGACAAGTGGAAATTCTTTGTTACTTTGTTCTGTTAAATGATATCGAGAATGCCTAACTGTGCAGTGTACGGCTGTAGTAATTGTTACAGAAAAACTAAAGGAACTAATATAAAATACTTTAGATTTCCTCAAGAAGAGGGGGAATGTCTCCAGAAATGTATTTTAGCTTGCAGACGACAGGACAAAATAAACCTAAAATATGGTAAATTTTACATAAAAATAATAAATAAGTGCAATGTTAAATGAAATTCAATAAACACGATTTCATTATGTAGTTTCTTTTTAGTATTAATAGTATGTAATAGTAGTATATAGGGCTACAGTAGCTTGTGTTGATTCTGCATACAAAAATCCAATAGTACGATTTAAAAAGACGAACTTTGAGGTAAGGCCCGACATCATGAGGGAGGGGGAGCGACAGAGATTTCTATCATCATTTCCTTCTACATAATATATTGAGACAAAAATTTTTCCCACAGAGGCAGGGATGTAATTCGAGAAGGGAGGTACGATGATCTAGGGGGCTTACCTCCCTCGAAAAAATGAAATGAAATCTTTGAGTTTTACGTCCCACGGTTATGCCGGTTAGGCAAAAGGAGGCGGTGATGATGAGTAATGAATGAAATGAAGAAAGTGGGAGGAAATGGGAGAACCCCGAGAAAACCCACGCACACGGATACCTCCCTCGAGTTACGCATATGAAGAACATTGAACGTGATAAAGTAGTTCAGATCCCATTTCATTCTGGAGGTCTTCATTCCCTGAAGCATCGGTGCTGAAATGGGACGTTGCACTTCAAATTAACTAACGAATGGAAGGTTCGTAATAATGATTAACGGTTACAAAGATATATAACAATGTATTAGATCAAGAGAATAAAGTATCCACCATCATGTCAGGGCGACATTGTCGGGACAATTTTACACTCAGATTTTGAAATTTTTGTTCATTTTAATCATAACTTTGGATAATTATATATACATATTTAGGGGCTCCCTCCAGATTACAAACTTAAGAATAAGAATGACTGCAGTAAATTTTAAAATATGGTAGATTCTCGAACAATCAATAAAACACAGTGACTGAATGGCAGAACGCTCACCTCTGGTGCAAAGGGTACTGGTCCGCTTCTCGGTCAAGTGAGTTTGTGGTGGACAACATACATATTTATTTCTATATATTTTTAGAACACGATAGTATATGTAACGTTCTATTTGGTACAAATGTTTAACAATACAATTTGTTATGGCGTAAATTTTGACACTAATATTCAGAGAACTGTCAATTTCACGAAACCTTTTGTTCAAATAGAAATTCTATAAATAAACAATCAGCTATTTCAAATAAGATGTTTTTTTATAAATCAAAAATAAAAACTATTTTTAAAATATTAAATACGTGCGTCCCTGCTCAATAAACTTTTTAACCTCCCCCTGAGATTCTGATGAAACTTACGTGGGAGCAACCTCTTTTTTTTTCAAAAAAAAAAAAAAAAACTGTCCAAGCATAACGAAAATATACGTACGTGCATCTCTGCTTACGAAAACCATGAATTCTCACTTGAGATATTCTCAAAATTTATATGGGGTCATCAGTAAAGAATTCTCTTTCAAGCAAAGTAATAATAATAGTATATCAAAACCGACCAATGTGTTACGAAAATATACTTGAGCATACATAAATATATAATAATGAAATACATTAGCGGCACACTGCATTTAGACTATTCAGGCCTATGCATATTCGGCTGTATTCATTCATATGTTAAAAAAGAAAGAAAGAAAGAAAAAAGAGAAAAATGCAGCGAAGAATATTAATTTGTTCAAGCTTCAAAATTTTTTGATATGAACTGATATTGCTTTTTTTTTTTTTTTTTTTTTTTGCTATTGTAAATATCTTCCTTTGAATTCACTTAGCTTAAGCATTGATTACATTACCTTTATATAATTACTGTTTGTACACCTTGTAATCTTTCCACCATGTTCATGGTCATGTCATAACAGAACGATGCGCTCATAACAGAACGACAGCGCAGGCTCAAGTAGTACGTAATATAAAATTACTTTCGACGATAATTTTATGAGGCATTGACTTGTTTGGTTTGGAATAGACAAACGTTTTTATAGATAATAGTAATGAGTTATTTTCTGCCTTTAAGTATTATTATTATTATTATTATTATTATTATTATTATTATTATTATTATTATTATTATTATTATTATTATTATTATTATTATTATTATTATTTTCCACTTTTAAGCGTTTTTATTATATTTTTACTTTTAAGCACTTTTGTTAAAGTTGGCGAATTTCTTCGAGTGTTTATATGCTCGTATTTTGTATGTAGATGATCAAATTGAATGAAGGGTATGTACTAATTGCATAACATATGTAGAACCGATAGAAGGATCAGTAACTACGGAAATGTAGGAGTTCTTTCTTCCCTCTAGCTTAAAAATTTACGAAACAACTAGAAATTAGGGAACTGCATTGAAAGGAAATGAGAACTAGAATTATTGATATCACGCATACAGGAACTTGGAAATAATGGATATACAAGGGTTGGATTTTTAGTAATGGCAGCAACGGTATATCTTGAGAAGTAGAGTACTTGCATGGTTCGAAGATTTACAGGTCCTCTATGTAATCACCAGCATTGTGAATTACGTGTTCCCAGTGATGGGGAAGGCGCTGAATGCCGTTGGAAGTGCCTAATCTCGCAATAGTGCGGATGGAGCGATCGGTCGCCTGCAGGAGATCATCAACTGTACGGAAGCGTGTCCCACGAAGTGGTTCCTTCATCTTTGGGAAGAGGTCGTAGTCGCAGGGACTTAAATCTGGAGAATACGGGGGTGATACAGCACTTGCCAGCCTCAACGATGCTACAAATCAGTGACCGCACCTGCTGAATGTGCCCTTGCATTGTCATGTAGAATGATGGGTGGGTTCGTCAGGAAGTGGCGTCGTTTTCGTCTTACAGCTGCTCGCAGATTGTTTTGCAAAAGATAGCAGTAGTACTCTGCACTAACGGTGTGTCCTTGTTGGATGGTATGTTTATGATTACACCATCCCAGTCGTATGCAATGATGAGCATATCTTTCACATTGGTTGGGGTATTCCGAACTGTTGTTTTTCTCGGTGACTCGTTTGATTGCCGTTTCAGCTGTGGCTCATACGCTCTGGCCCAAGTCTCATCAATAGCAATGATCCGCCGTAAGAAGGCCTCACATTCACGTTGATACCACTCCAAGTGTGTTCGAGCGGCGTCATATCGCCGCCACTTGTTTTGTTCAGTCAGATCATGTGAACCCATCTTGAGGCGACTTTACGGAATCCTAGGTTCTTCAAAATTTGCAGCACAGTCGAATGCGCTGGTTCTGTATCGTTGGCCAATTGACGAATCATGGCTTTCCGATCCGCTAGCACGAACGCATTCACGTTCTTCACATCTTCTTCACTTACAGGGCGATGGCCAGAGCGAGGCATGTCTGTGACATTTTGCCCTTCGTCATTAAACGCTTTGACCCACCTTGCTACTGTACGGTATGGTAACGCACTTGCACCGCGAACATCTTGCAACATTTCGTAGCACTGTTTTGCATTCCTACCTCTAGCGCATTCAGTTTTTAACCAGCTTCTCTGATCTTGCTTTCTAAACATGACTGTATTCCGCAAGCACCCACTCAGAACTGCCTTCTAACTGCTGGCGCTGGGCGCGCATGAAGGAGAGGACAGGTGAGTTCATGTGCTCTGAGGGAGGGTCGGCATCTAACCTACCGCTGGGTCGGCATCTAACCATGAATTATAATCGATTGCTTTGTTCCCGAGTATATGTATAGCAGTGTTGCCATTACTAAAAATCCAACCCTTGTATTACCTATACATTCGTTACACACGTTAATTAATACTCCTTTGATAATCACCTGACCTGTTATAATTAAGGAACTAGACTCATAATATAGCAAGGGCCGCTGTCGCTCAGTGGTAGAATTTTCATCTCTGGTGCATGGAGTCCTTGGTTCGATGCCAGCTCATGCCAAGTGACATTGTGGTGGACAAATACCGTCTGCATGGGTTTTCTTGGGGTTCTTCCGTTTCCTTTCACTTTCTTCTTTGCACCATTTCATTCATTTCTCATCATCGCCGTCTCCTTTAGCATAGCCAGCATATTCGTAGGACGTAAAATCTAAAGACTGCATTTCCTTTCATAATATGGCAACCATAAAGCACAAAAAGGATAACATTTTAGAGACGAATGGTTGCTACTCAGAGCATGATTTTCGTTTTTACTAATATTGCTATTTTTGAGTTGTTATCTTGTTATCCGTATGTATATTTCATAGTTTGTTTCTTAAAGTACTTTGAGACCATGGTTTAAGTTTTTATAGTTTTTTTTAAATATTTCTTTGAGAAATACTATTTGATTTCATAGCATATAATATATGGTCGCTCATTGGAATTTTCGCCACGGGGACAAAGAACCTCGCTGCTGACAATCCCATTAAATTATAATCGTTCGCTAATTCATGATTTTGGTAATTTAAATGTAAAGATAAAATTAATGATAAAAACATAATAAAGTAAAATTTTTGAAAAAAGCATAATGAATACCAAACGTCTCCTCTGTGTGTCACGCTAATAACAAACAATCACGCTAATAGGCTAATCACGCTAGTTTCGCTATCGCTTGCCTGTGTAACGAACTCCAATATTTGCATGGAATGTGGAGTGATTTGTGTCCAAATAATAATAATAATAATAATAATAATAATAATAATAATAACAATAATAATAATAATAATAATAATAATAATAATAATAATGTTAAAAGTGAACAATTAGAGCTCTTGCATACGCAAGCACGATTTTAACCTATAGTAGACGCGTACCCATAATTTTTTGTTCATCTTCCTTCGAACCTAATTCCTCTTGTAGTTAGTTACTGTACTATGCAGTGATCAAGTATTGCACACGTACTTGGGAGATAAGTACAGATATTCTACTTAGGAGGCTGACAAAAGGTCCTCATCTTCTGGAGGGTTTTATCTTAGATTTTGAAGGTCATTGTTTGCAGTCATACTTTGAACAACTCTTGCCTTTAGTAACACCTATCCGAACGGAGTGCTCTTCGCCTATATACTACCTACTTCTGAGTATTTTGTTTTCATTGCTTTGATCCATTTGGATCATGCATCAGTTACCGGGGATAGTTGTGCCTCCCACCTGCAATCCCTCGGAAGATACAGGACGGGATCCTGGCAAGAATCGGCGCGGTCGACCGTTGTCTGAAAGTTCTGAATCTGTAGATAAACGCTCTCGATTCCGTTCACCTACTTATATACAGAAACCACCTGAGCGTACGAAAGAAATGCAGTTCACCACAGATCCGCCAGAGCCCACATCGTCTACTTCGGTAACACCTCCTACCTATGTTGCACCACCGACCCGTCCGAAGATTTATTCATTTCTATTGACCAATTATGACGCAAAATACAACAATAGTCGTCACATTTGCAATCAAATCATGAAATACCCTCCGCATGTTAGTGTGAAGCAAATTATTTTAATCAAGAATAATGTTATCATAAAGTCAGATGGCGAGAAATTCTGCATAACACTCCGTAACAAAGCCAGTTATAAAATATTTGGTAAAAATGCCAAGGTTTCGAATCTGACTGATAAGGTAAAGCAGAATCCACCACCACCTAGCACACCAATGATGTCTGTTGTTATTCGATGTGTTTTACCAGAAATAACGGACGAAGAAGTTCTCGAGGAACTTTAGGCAGAAGGCTTTGACGTAGCGAAATGTATTCGCATTAAAAATAACAATGGTGCTACATACATGGTTCGTGTCTTAAGCACGTCCGAAGCTTCTATTGATACCTTGTTGCAAGACGGAGCTTACATCTTCAAACAACGACACGGGTTGATCCATCCCGTACTACCGCACTTCTCCCAGTTAGATGCGAGAAGTGTCAAACTTACAATGCGCACGTCACGTCAAAATGTCCCAATGTTCCCAAAAAATTGTATTGTGCAGGACAACATGAAACCAAGAAGTGCCCTAATAAGGGAAAGCAACCACATTGTTCCACATGTTCCAGTACTTCGCATCCTACTCACAGTTACAAATGCAAGTCTAAGCCGGCACCTGATCCAAATCAACAAGAAATGACAGTTCCGCTCCGTACGACGGATGCTTCAGTACCATTCTCGCAACCTATCACTGTGAAAAACTTCCTGAGATACATCACTCTTATTTTGAAAAATATTTTTTCATTTCAACGTCAGCTCATTCTTGACCATGTTATTGCGGCGGCCTCTGTTATATTTCAAGTTAATCTGTATGCCACGTATTCTGGTCCATTTGTTCACTTTCATATTGCACCACGTGATACCGCAGTTTAAACCGAACCTTTTCTGTCTCAGTATGGGTCTTACCATCCTTTTTATGAATATTCGATCGTTATCTCAACATAAAATACTATTTGAACAACTACTTTTAGAAGAAACAGTCGATGTATTCGCTTTAAATGAGATAGTGCTTAAACCAGCACATACCGTACGGTTTTCTAGGTATCAGTTTGTACCGCATAATTACCCAGATACCAACGCCAGAGCACAAGGTGGTGTAGCAATTGGAATCCGCAATAAACTTTCTTATAGATGTCACTCTGTACCAATAAATGTTCCATTGCCGAGTACTTAGTGACGACGATCTATCTTTCAAACTTGGCAATAACTGTTGCTACGATCTATGTCCGTCCAGGGCATATAATTCCACTAGACTTCTTTCGTTATTTGTTTTCCCAGTATCGCAATCTTCTAATCTTGGCAGATGTCAATATCCATAGTCACTCAGACAGAGATAAAACTAAGTTCTTTGACTATATATCTCTAGGTTTACATGGCCATATATATAACCTACCCAGGCATACCAGGCCCACTAGCCAAACTACCAATGATGTTCTTATTAGTACACCTACATTAGTTGCTAAAGCCACTGTATATGTTTTGGATTGCATCGGTAGTGATCATCTACTCATAAAGGTTACAATCAACTATGTACGCCCACCATAGTCTCCATCATGCGAAAGAACTCTATTCTTGTATGATAAAGCTAACTGGGAACAGTATCGGATTGCCATCAGTATAGCAATGGATCAGTTGGAACCGCCGATGTCTGAAACTAATCTCAACAATGCCGTTCAGGGCATTACTACTTTGCCGTTCAGAGCAATAAAATGTGTTTACTTTTGTATTGGACGAATATGCTTGGGGTTTTAAAATAGGCTATTTTTAAATGTAAATATTCTTCCTAAATTCTGTGTATTCTTAAAAATGTTTGTAATTATTCACTTATACTTTTAACGTATGAGAGCAATAAAAATAAAAAATAAAATTTAGACCGGTTTTCCAGCAAAAAATATCATTTGTAAAAAGGTAAAACATAAGCATAAAATAATTAAAGCACAATATGGACTGCTGTACTTATGGCACAGGTTTCTTCAGTTCAATATGAAAAAACAAAAAACAAAAACAAACAAAAAAAACACACACACACTAAAGTAAATCTCTTATGAGGTAGACATGCAATGTTTCTGTTGACTAGGAATGTGCTGATAGAAGGAAACTCTTTGTTATGGTTTAAGTTTACCTCTTTAATTTAATTCCTTTTCTCATCTCCTTCGTAGCAACAAAACATTTATTTCTGCTGATAGTGGAAAACTCTTTATGTGTATTTTTTAAATAAACTTTCATTTCAGATAATTGTACTCCTAGAACTTAAAGAAGTATTATGAACAACGTTAGTAAAATTACGCATAGAAACTTACTCTATGAAACTAACGCTGCTGCAATTGAATTAAATGTTTTTTTTTTCAGGGTTTCAGAATTGTACTAATTTCTGGTCCATTCATCCAGACGCACTGATTTTTCTTTCTTGTTTAAAAATCAGTAGTCGAGCGCTGTGATTATTGACGTGAAATTCCGTAACAACTTTAACCCACAAGTCCAGAGCCGGACTTGAATGTAGAAGGAAAAAATAAATGGCATCCGATGATGCCAGCAAAGGATTCAATATTGCCTGCATTAGCGCCTATTCTTTCCCCAGGAAATCAAATTTCCTGCTTCTTGTGTACACCTCATCCCATGTTAGTCTACACAGCGCCGATACTATTCATACACACATCCACATGTTCAGTACACACACATCCACACACACACACACACACACACACACATATATATATATATATATATATATATATATATATATATATATATATATATATATATATATATATATATATATATATATATGTAATTATGGTAAAGATACACAAACAACTTTTATTTTTCGTAAAACAAATGTGAATTTCTATTCACTTCTTTTAAACCACCATTTTGAATTTACTTTATGAAAAGTTATTTATATTAAGACATTGTATTATGCGTTTCAACGCACTAGCGCCCTACTAACACTACTACAAAAAATTTCTGCATCTGCAAAACTGTTATGCAGTGTAACACAATAAATACAGGGGTTATAATAATATCTGAAATTTCGAGTTATAACCGGAATGATGGTCTATGAGCCAAGCCAGTTTAAGTATATTCTGATCTAAGCGCCAAACCTGTGCGTAGTAGTCCAGATCATTGCCAATAGAATGCGTGACGTGTATGTGCACGGCACAAATTCTCAAGGAAAAACATCATTATCTCAAAACTGTTCAAATCTTAATTTACTTCAGGTCTTTATATATATATATATATATATATATATATATATATATAGATAGATAGATAGATAGATAGATAGATAGATAGATAGATAGATAGATAGATAGATAGATAGATATAGATATATAAAGCTAATTTTAAGAACAGCTAACAAACAGAAAATACTTAAAAAGACGTCTAAAATGTACTATAAGTCAGGAAATAATAAAACAACGCTTAAAACACGTTAAAAATAAAACAAAGCAATTAACACATTCAGATTGTGGCCATTCTTGTAAATTTTCTTCCTGAAGTCAGTGGTTTTTATCATGATTTCCGATTTTTGTAACAAAGCATCTAAAAACTTTTGGATAATATTTGTTTTATGAATATACTCTTACGACTACGTAAAATACTTTGCAAAAGGGATTTTGTTGTTGTTGTTGTTGTTGTTTATGAATCTTACATTTAACGGTTTGTCAATCTTTGGGATGAAATGTTCCACAATCGATAATTTAACAGTAGAACTGAATGAAAACGTGGGCTTGAAAAATCTTGCTTGCAAGTACTAGCCAGCCAAAAAATCTACTAACCAGACCATTTTGCAGCCACAGTGTTTACGCAGTCTTTACTCGCCAAATGTAGAAAACTACTCGCCACTGGCAGCAGGCGAGTGGATTTTTCAAGTCCTGTATACATTGTGATTTCTACCAAACGTCTACCCGTTTGCACAAACTCTACCGTATAATCCGACATAGATTCAGAAACCGTTAAAAGTCATTTTAGCATAGAAATGGAGATCGAAATGTTTTCTTTATAAAATAAGCTTGTCATTTGTTCGGTTTATTACACATATAAAATAATAAATTAGATGCACACCTATCGAACTGTTTCGTAGAACTATGGTGAGTACTTGGAAAATGCCTAGTGTAAGATTTTATTTTCGTTTTCAATTCTGTAAGGTAAAGGGTAGGCTTGCCATTTAAACTAATACGTACACTATCACAAAATTCAGTGAACCAAAAGGACAAAATTTCATTTGATCTATCATACACTTGTTGGTTCCGTTTGTGCAAGACGGCATTTACGAATTCGTGAAACTAGAACAGGTACCACTTACCTGTTTCATTGTCGTCTTATTTGCACAGGTTTAACGATCAATATGGAAAACCAAGCCTTCCTGATCTTTACCAAAAAATGATACAATATACATACAACGTTATGAAGAAGGATGAACAAATTCCGTCATTCCTTAACAAATTTAAAGTTATATAAACAAACTGATGTAAATTCCATTATGAATACACTCATAGTAACAGGCTAAACGCACAGCTTCCTCTGCTTCGTCGCTATGTTCGTGTTCGCTCGGTTTCATTCGGAATAAAACATCCTTCTCACCACCGACCTGAATGTTAACCTGAACGGTGTTGCACACTTGCAAAGCAGACGACGTGGAGCTTGCTTGCAGTAAAGCAGCGTATGGAACTTCTTCCCTACAAAATGAAGGTTTTACATTAATTTTGCTCTTACTTATAGAGGCACAAAAGGGAGGAATAGGCTGTTTCATCTGTTTCATAGAGAAATCGCCGCTGGAACACAAACCAATGATTGAACGTACTCCACTCCTATTGTAATTATTATTGATTGACATTAGTGACCAATATGCTTCCGAGCATAGCTATTAAGTAACACACCAGACTATGACGAGAAATACGGATGTAATTAAGATATCATTATTATAATATAAGATTTACCGATATTAAAGCACCAGTAACTGTTATATTATCAACTAATTAGTACTTAATTTAATAAGGATGTCTTGATAGCCTAATTGTCAATGATTTGTTTCAAGCTCCCTGAAAAAAAATCAATGTGATAGATATGTTGTTTTCTACTTAGCAGGCAATGAACAAATAGATCTACCATCGCACTTTGTTTACATTTAATTTGTGTATGATATTATTCTAACTTTCACATAACCAGTTTGTACATTTTTTTCTGTTACGAGGGGGGCGATGACTCAGTTTTGGAGAGCTTACTTCTAGTGCTTAGGGTCCCTGGTTCGATCTTCCGCCAAGTAAGTTTGTGGTGGACAAAATCGTGTCAGTGAGTTTTCTCGAGGAACTTCCGTTTCCTGCCATATTACCTGTATTATTCTACCAATCCTTCCATCACCATTAACTTGCCTTAATCATCTTCTCATTTAGCCTAATTCGTGGAACGTTAAGCTGAAAGGTTAAAGATTTTCTCTATTACGCAGTATGGAGTAGTCATAAGGAAATAATTCTTGCGAATAATTAAAGTACTATTTCTGCATTTAGCTGATAAGACTATGTTACTTAAAGCATCTCAGCTACCTATGAGTGATATGATTTGATTTTTTAAAAATCTTTAGCTTAACGTGTCATGGATGTATTCTATAGACGACAGAAAAAGGTGAATGTTGATTGAGTCATATCAACGAATAGGAAACTCTCATAAAGAACGTTTAATCACATAACCTGAGATTGACCCTATGTTCAAGCTTATCCAGACTCAGCGAACTACTACTTAGAATGCTCCCTATTGCACAACTGGAGAAATAAAGCAGAAATATGAAGCACACATTGATGAACGAATATTGTTCTCATGTATAATTGGAAGGTCCGGGGTTCGAATCCTGAAACTGGGTTCCATAATTGGCTTTTTTAGAGTTTAAATGTGGGTTATAGCTGGAGTTGTACTTCATGTAGTTTTTCACTAACTTGCTTTCAAATACTTCTACCTATTTAGAAGATAAGTATTTTTATTTGAATTTGAAATACCTTTAATTAACAATGGAGAAAAATCTAAAGTCTCTTAGGTATCTCCATGAATTATATTTACGTGCTATCGTTTGATCGTTGGTATTAAAAGCCAGACTATAATGAATACTAGGTATGCTAGTTGTATGCTTGAAATGCCCTTTATGATATAGGACACCATAGTAATTCAAAAACAATTTACCATAATCACACAAAAAAAACGGTATTAAAGATGCGATATCCGGTATGAGTAAAACATCATTACACGTGGTAATATTTAGTACATTTTTGTATTTTAAAAAAGAAAGAAAAAATATGAGTAAATATTCTTGCATGTAACAAACAAGTAATGGGAAGGATAAGAAGTAAAATCTGGAAATCCTTTCGAAACATGGAAAAATGGGATGGGGAAAATTACATACAGCGAAACTTGTTTGAACAGAAAAAAAAGGTCAGAAAAAGAGAAACAAGGTGACTGAGAAGAAGGAGATAGAGAAAGGCAAGGAGAAGCGTGGCTGGGTGACAGGTCGCTCGCTAGAAAGACCTCTCTCTCGCCCCCTGAGTCCTTGTACAGGAACATGAAAGGTTCAATTTTCTGTCGCAAATGAAGTTAAACTCCTATTGTAACGCACAGAACACCTTGATGAGATGCAAACTAACCCCTGGACGGAAGCTGCTTGGCAAGGAAGGTCTCTGGATACAGTGGGAGGCTTCTTTTTTGGGGGGATGGGGGGCCAGAATGAAGGGAAGGGGGAATGAAATTGATGGAAAAAAGTGAGTGAGAGAGAGAGAGAGAGAGAAGCCGGTGAAGGGTGTGGTCTCGCGGGCTGCTGATGCGGAAGGATACGGTAAGGGCTAAGGGAACACACGAGAGGTGTTGAAGGGTGTGAGAGAGAGAGAAATTTTCAGCTAGAGAAAACGTCGCTCTCCTTCTCTCTGTCTATACAGAGATTGTCACGACACGGCGACGACGCATAAGATAACCCAATATTGCCGGTGACCTGACTCCTTGAAAAGGTCGACGGAGCTTATTTACTGCAGCCATTTCTACAATGACGTGGTGTCAACGCGGAAAAACAAGCTTCCTTATATGAGGCTGGTTGCGGGGGAAGGGTGGGGGGAATCACTCCTTTATTACTTATTTCTCCCCTCTTTTCTTCTGTAAGTGTCTTTATGCTTTCCTCCAAGGTAGTTAAAAAGGTAGGGTATTCTCTATTGCACACAGTAATCCATAATCTTTCGATTCATCTAATTTTATTGTTATTATTATTATTATTAATAGTAGTAGTAATATTACTCTTATGGAAAATTATCTACTTAAACTTTAAAAATATACTTCATGCTTAAAATATACTTTATGACACTAAAGTATACTAAAATAGAAATTCGGAAGAAAGAAATGCAATGAATTATTATGAATGAATTATTAAGAAATTCGTACTAAAAATAATTGCAGTTAATTATAGTAGTACTTGTATATTAATAAATCTAATGAGTGGTCTACGTAAAATAGATTCGAGCTTCATATTTCTGAGTGTAAAATAATAACTTTTACTATTAACAAAAATGAAACTACCTTTGATTATACTATAGTAAATCCGATGTTAAAAAGAAACGACAAAGAATTTATTTTTATATGAATCTGAAATTTAAAATATAATAACTAACTAAGCTTTTAAAATGCTAGGGCTCATTAAAAGATTAAGTAGTTATTTTTTTTAAACAAAAAGAAGGAACTATATCATCGTTATATAATGCCTTAGTTTGATTGAAATTGAAATATGCATCTACTTGTGTAATCTAGGTTCCTTTCTATCAGTGTTGAAAATAACAAATAAGAAAAGATTAAAATAAATAACATCTGTTCATAATATCCAAACAGGTTTTGTTTCTTATGAAGTATGTATTTCTGAAAAGATTTAATTTCTTGTTACTTGAAAATAGATGGTTCATGCAGCGAGTATTATATCTCAAAAATATTTTAAATACAAAGGGGATAACATGTTTATATTAAACAGATTATCTTCTTATTGTCTTCGTCTAAAGATTAGAGGTTCACATGCTTTTATGTGCCTCACATAATTACAAGAAATGTAAACAAGAACTTTTTATTGTATAAACTACATATAAGTAATTTGTGTAATAAAATGGAATCTAGAGACATTATTTTAGTTTGAATTTAAGATTTATAAGCGAAAATATTATTAGTTGATAATTTATAAACTATCATCATCATCATCATCATAGGTATTCTGCCTTTATTGGCAGGTTACTTGCCGCAGCTGAGAAGCTTCCATGCTCCACGCTCCTTCGCTAACCTTTTCGTCTTTGCGTATGATCTTTCTGTTTTAATATAATCCATTAATTGTAGTCTCCTTCACCCCCTCCCTCTCTTTCCCGCCACTATACCCTCTAGGACGTCCCTCATGATACAATCTCTTCTTAGGCAATGTCCCAACCAGTTTCTCTTCCTCTTCCTAATAATATCTAAAAGTGTTCTTTTCTCACCCACCATTTCTAACACTCTCTCATTCGTTTTGAGCTCGACCCAACTAATTCTTTCCATTCTTCTCCACACCCACATTTCGAAGGCTTCCAGTCAATTTCCGTCACCTTTACGTAATGTCCACGTTTCAGCCCCCAAACAGTACAACACACCACACGAAGCATTTTATGAGTCTTTTTCTCAACTCTTTGTTCAAGGTCCCACAACACAGAATTTTCTTTCTTTTAAAGGCTTCTTTCGCCATTCCTATCCTTGCTTTTATTTCACGTTCGCATTTCATGTCATTACTAAGAATACTACCCAGGCATCGAAAACTATTCACTTGTTCTATTTTCTCCCCTCCTACTTTTATATTTGACACAGACCCCTTCGTTCCAATCACCATGGCTTTTGTCTTTCTAACATTTATTTTCATCCCATATTCTTTAAAGCCCTTTCTCATTTTTTCTAACATTTTATTGATTTTCTTTTCAGATTCTGTAACAAGCGCCATATCGTCTGCAAATCTTATGCATCCAATCATTCTACCTCCTACCGAAATGCCATCATCATCATGTAGGCTCTTTTTCACTATCTCTTCTAGATAGACATTAAATAGTGTTGGCGAGAGGCAGCATCCTTGTCGAACTCCCCTTCCAATTGCACTCTCTTCCGTCAGTTCTTCCCCTATCCTAACACTTATTATTATTATTATTACCTTGTTATTATAAACTATAGAATATTTTTATGTACGTTATGAGTGAAAGAAAAATTTATACTTATTATAATGTTATGTTATTAATAATAACTCTTTGTTTGGTGATGCACATCCTTGGATTAAGATCTATAAACATTTGTACTGTGTAATTGCCTATTATTATTATTATTATTATTATTATTATTATTATTATTATTATTATTATTATTATTATTATTATTATTATTTCACATTTAGTTTGAGCCAATAGTAAATAAATAAAATCTGTATATATGGTAATGTAATCTAGGTATATCAAGAAAATTTCTACTATCTTCCGGATAATTAAAACTGTGAATTGTAATTTTAAACAAGAGTTGAAATGTTTCTCGAATTAAAGTTAAGTAATTCATTATAGCAACCAAATAGTAATAGTAATTATAATAGGAAGAGGTCAAAGTTATTGAATAAGAGCTGTGATTGTAATCACTTGCTCAGCAAACGGTTAATTCTAGCTAACACTCAGAGTGCTACATTAGTCTTTTATTGGAAACGCGGTGGCCGTGCAATCCGCAGTAATAGCTCATCTGATTGCGAACGTTCAGGCATGTATTCGTACCTTGCTGCTGAACTTGAATTGTATAATTTTACTCACATTAAAATGTGAATAGCATTGATGTATACCGGACAAAACAAAAGCTGAGAGCACAATGAGCAGACACGTTTTTCTTGTGCTCGTTAATTTTGACGTGCATTTGAGACACCGTGAAAGTCGCTTTACCAAAACGAATAGCCTATCTTCGTGATGACACAGGCTGACACAAACGATGTAAGATAGAGATCCCACAGCAATCTAGTTAATTGAATACACTTGATCTGATGCAGTGCCCAATGTAATGTGTCTGGTCCTAAGGGTTACATCTCTGTATTCAACATAAGAAAGTTTATGGAGATCCTGCTACAAATCAATTATTCACTCAATCAAAGCATTGAGTCCTTCATGGCTAAGCGGTTAGCGCATGCTTCTTTGGGATGGGAGACCCGGGTTCGATTTCCAGCAAGAACTGATGTGGTTCGGATTCCATGTTAATCAGTAGGTGCCGTCTCATATAGCCTCGCTGCTGAAAGGGACGTTAAACTCAAAATCAACTCAACCAAAGCATTACAGTTCTTTTCAAGCCACTAAGCCCATTCCATTTAAATTAGTAAAATATATTACGAAACCAAGACTAGTGGAACCTGAAGTTGTACCAACTGCTAAGGTTTCGCTCTTTTAGTACCTCACAATTCTCAACTCCCCCCTCAAGAAGATGATGGGAAGATGGATTCCTCTCCATCTAGCGATACTATTTATTACACCGTCTCCTCTGGCGGAGCATAATCACCTACAAGAGTTCTTTCTATATTCATCAAGTTATCGTCCAAAGATGGTTTTGAAATGTTAGCGACGTCAACGGCTGGGGCACACCCAATCATGTTGGAACGCTCAATTACAATGTATGAAGTACTCTGGAAACTACGTTATTCATGAGTGTACGAGAACAATTCAGGATACTTCCATCACTCACCCCAAATGTGGAGGTCATCCAGCAAAGTTTAAAAACTGTCTAGGCATATACAAGATTATCGCTTCCAGCACAAACACAATGATGTGCTCACCGCTGAGGACTTTCCACAGCTCGGCCAAGAAAAAGATTGTCTTCGAAAAGATCAAACTCGTTCTCAACATATTTTTGCCCCTACAGCTATTTCCCCTAGGAAGTCGCCCTTAGATAGTCCTGAACAGAAGGTGACAGAAGCCACTGACATTTCCACCTTGCAGGAGGTCATGGACATCATTCCAGATCTAAAATTTCCGAAGATCTTCCAAACCATATGGATACCACAATTACGTGTCGCCACTAATCCATTCACGAAACTCTCTCTCCTTTGTAAAATATTTGACGACATCTTGGAGACTTCAACTCACTAAGAATAGATCAGGAGTTCCATTCATAATGAATGTGAAGACCACTCCCTCTTCCACATGGCTTCTTCTGATTGATTCCCTCTATCACCACTGACATCTCGTTCATCCTACATATAAGAGACTGGCAACAGCCTGCACTTCATCCTTATTGCATAGTGAAACAGCCCACGTTCACCACGCTCCTTCGCACCAGTCACCACCTTCTTCAGCTAACCTCGCTAGACTAGCAATGTTCTCTTTATTATGGTTCAAAGACATCATCATGGAAATCATTCTATTCCAAGCAACTGTGACAGGCACAAATATTCCTACTACTCCAAATGTCCATACTTCAGATGATTTCTCAACTTCTACAAGAGATATGGGTACCCATGGGTACCCGAAACTCATACTCGATTACTTGTCATAATACCCTTTGCTTTGTGGATGACACTTCGTGTGCAAAATACCAGTATTGAATGACCGACCACTCTATCTGCCACAGGTTCACAGAAAGTCCTCATATAAACTCCTTTATCTGTACTAACTGACAAGCAATGCTTTCCAGTTCTAAACTGAATTTAGAAAATTTGGAATACGGATTCAGCAAATTCCTTAAAGATTGATTTGTCCCAAAGTTGTAGCCATCAGTGGCCCTAAATAAGAAAATTATGGCTATTTTAAAATTTCAGAACCATGAATCAAGCCAATGTCGAACTTTCTATACAAAATATTTTCAAGTTTATGAAGCTATGATTTCTTTGTTAATATAGAACATATTACACGGACTATCCAAAAGCGAAATATATGATCTCACTAAACAGCATTGCCAAACACAAAATCGTCTTTCTGCATTTTTTTAAACTCATAAATTAGAGCATTGACAAATATGACAAATGTGTGAGACATAAATTTTGTTCACTACATATATATATATATATATATATATATATATATATATATATATATATATATATATATATATATATATATATATATATATATGCCTGTATAGCCTGTATAACATTTACTGTGTTGTCAAAGTTTCTGAAAAACACCTTATGCATTCGAAGACATTTCAATTTTACTTCGAAATATATAGTACTGGCTAATAATTTATTTACAGTCCTCAAAAGAGTTTGTACAGGTATCACAAAATTTAGTATGAGCTGCTGGGGCGAACATAATGATAAGCGCCACTTCTTGTGAAATTGACTTAATAGGGGTAATAGTTCGGTATTGAACCCCAGAACAGTATGTAGGTAGTTTATTTTTGGAAATGTATTTAGTGATGGTAGAGGAAGCTTGTTTAGTGTGTATCATTGCACTGAATTGCATTGAAAGAATGTTGAACCTTCTTTCCCAGTTTACTCGAAAGTTAGAAAATGTGACATACCACTATCTTTCCCCGAGTTGCTCATGTATTTGTGTGATATAAAAGACATTTTTCTACTAAATCATACTAAGTTGTAATACAGTAAAAGCAAATATCCTTCAGTTATAAGAACATAAAACATAACAAGTAATACGAATTTATGCGTGAACTATTACTCACCTTTTCGAAACGTGGCTCTACTTCTATCCGAACTTTCATTGAAAGTTTTTACAAGATCATTCACATTGGCAATGGCGTAAATTCCGGGGGGATGAGGGGGACACGACCCTCCAATCTTGGAACTGGGGGATTGTCCCCCCCTCAATAATGCGATTTGAAATGTGTTTTTTGGGAAAAAATGTGATGATTTGTATCTGATTGCCACAAAGGAAAGTGAGATGAAATTGATGTCTTCCCAGAATAAGCCTCAAATCTGCCCGTCTCCCAATGTTAAAGACAACTTTGCTCCCTGATCCTCCACAGCATTGTTTCTCAACTTCACAATTATTTTGAGCATCGCTTAACACACACACACACAAAAAAAGGAAACGGTCTTATCCCCCCATGTTGAAGACAGATTTGCGCCGTTGCACATTGATTTGATCGACTTTATCTTTACGCATATGACACAATATCACAACGTTCAGGTGCCTTTGGCACATTGTACTTCGTAGATAAGTCTTGAGATACATTCAGGTTCGCAAGATGAAGCTGGTGTAGCTGATCTACTCTTAAGTCATGTCACACATTGAGAAAAGCATCGAATAACCTTAGTTTTAAATATAGATTTTACATTATAATTAGTGACGTATGGGACGGTAAAGTTTGATGTAGACAAATAACGACTCAAGATTGCTGCAATTTCATAACGTGCCCTTTAATTCACTTGAATAAATATGCATTTCTTTCTTCATTGTGTGTTTAAATTATAAGCATATTAATATAGTAGTCGCACCACCTTGACAATTCACCAAATCGAAAGTTACATTATAAAGGCAGCGCTAATGTGATAAATGCTTTCGCTGAACGAGGAGTAAGTAATAGGCAACTCTAGGACATATGTGCGCCAAACCTAAGTCACATTCACTATCGAGCCTGACTGAGAAGTGACCCGAGCCAACAGCTCACCCAACCGAGCTGGCTCGAACCGATGGCTCATAAGAGCCGAACCGAATTGAACTGATTGCTCACCCAACCGAGCCAATTAGAGCCATCGACTCAGTTGAACTGAGTCGAACCGAGCCAATGGACTTGTTTCAACGAGCTAGCTCGAGTCGATGGCTTGTTCCAAACCAGCCGATAGCCCATCGAGCTGGTTCGAGCAGTTCGATCAGTTGAACCGAGCCTAACCGGTTGACGTCACTACCCGGGTTGGGCTTCTGCTTGGGCTCAGAAATTCTACAATGCAAGTCTGAGCCTTGATGGTAACTACTACATACTTATATTGGTACTCACGACATTTGCGGCTGTGTCGTTATAAAAATCTATTCGATATCGAGACGAGAGGAGAGACATTAAAAATACCCCACAAGATGCACTAAAAGTACGAGACGAGATTCACCCCTGTCGTGAGCAATACTAAAAGTATTCCACATTACTGCTTACATTCTCATGGCTTTCGCTTTCCAGTCTAATCAGAGCATCATTTCAAAACTAGTTAAAACGAGCTGAACTCGACTCGAAACCCGACCTCAAAACAGTGACTCGACTCGGAACTTGACTACAGAAAATTACTTTTGATTCGACTCGAAACGGGAGTCGAATTCGAGTCGAGTCGAGTTTTAGCTCGAATCGTGCCCATCCCTACTTTGTAGTGAAAAACACAGTGCTCGTGGGTGTTCATGTCGTTCTCTCGTTTCCTCCCACTTTATTCCTTCCACCATTGCATTCATTTCTCATCATTATCGTCTCGTTTAGCCTAGTTGGCATATTCGTGGGACGTAAAACTGAAAGATTTTTAACAAAAAATGCACACAAATACACTCACCAAAAAATGGGTGCAAATTATGCTACTTTGAACACACACATATATATACAGACATACAAAATTATTGTTATTGTTTTGGTTAATTTCTGAAGAACAAAGACAAATTTAAGCATTTATATTGATCAATTAGTCAGCATGAGAATTTCCCTAGATTTTTAACTTTTTATTGAAAAATTCTCTTTTTCCCTTTTTGCGAAATTTTACCTACAAAATTTCCCTAGATTAGGGAAATTTCCCTCAAACTACGAATTGCTAACAATAGTATCGTTGTTGTAAACAATACCTTCACAAGAAAAATTTTCTCTTCTTTTTACATCTTAGTTCCAATAGTGTTGCTGGAAAATACAAGGTGTTTCAAAATGAATATTTGGGTTTAAAGGGTTTGGAGTACTTATTACATTTAACGTACAATTATAAACAATATACCAAGTAAAAGTGCAATATAAGCAGGTTTTGCTACAAGCGTTCAATGTGAGCACCATTCGTCACACGGCACACATCGAGTCGACAGGAAAGATAGGTCCATTAACTTTCTGCCATATGACACAAAACACATTCAATTTAGGAGGGTTTCGTTGCAACTGCACCATCTTCTGAGGATTTGCTGACCCCTAGATGCAAACATTATAAGTGTTCACATTAGCACTTAGGTGAAGTGTCAATTCATCACTGAAGACGACACGATCCAGAAACTTTTCATCGTCATGCAGCAACATTTCATTTGCATAGTTGGACCGTAAACCATAGTCTGTAAGCTTTAGGACGTAGTTTCAAACGTTAAGGACGTAGTTGCAAAGGTCTCCTTAACATTCTTCACACAGACGGTTGCAATGTAATTACAAATTCAGTCTTTGCAAAAATTAAAACACAAAAAGCTTTCTGCTCTCTAGTCGCCATCTTTAATACTAGCTCTTCCTAGCGGCAGACAGAGCAAACAGTGTACCCGCATGCGTATGTACAAAACTGTTTGAGTTGCTCTTTCATTTGATATTATTTGTAATTGTAAGTTAATTGTAATTGATACTACAAAGTTTCAAACACTAATATTCATTTTGAAACACCATGCATTGCTTCAAATTATGTCATCCTATGTTCATGTCTTGTATGCATATACATATCAGGGCCGGCCCTTGGCAATTTGCAATTGCATCATTTAACGCCTCCCCCTTACTCCAGAAAGTAGAAGTCAAAAGTCAAGATTTTAAGTATGCTATTCCGACATGAATAACGAAGGGAGGGAAAGTGCACTCGAACTTAGAAAGGCTTAAATACTACAAATACAATCTTGTTGTGTCTGTTTTTTTCTTTAAATAATAATCTATTATGTTAGTGAAAGACAAACACACCTGAAAGATGTTAACCCTTTTTATAGAATTCAATATCGAGCTTCAATCTCAATGTATCAGTTTGCAATTAACTTAGCAACTAGGTTTTTTTATTTTTTTTTCTTGATTTTCATTCTATATCTGTTATATTTTTTAAGAGAAAAGTTGTTTCCACCTTCAATGATAAGAAACTTGTTTGTTACAAAGACAAGACTAGCTTTCATATTAAAACTGTGATAACTAACTAAATGGAAGAGGTGCTCGAGAATTGAGTTCTTGTATTTGATAACCATCAAGCAATTTATGCTGGGATTTATTTGACCATTTGCTTTAGCACTGTCGATGTGACCTTAAACTAATACGACCCAAACATGATTTATAGTATTCAAATAGGAGGTCAGCTTAGTAAATTTAACTAACATCATCATGAAGTCTATTTCCAACAAGAAATATTTAACTTAAATAATACACTTATGGCAGATTTTGCCGCCCCATACAAATGCATGTGTTGCACACATGGTAGAGCCGGCCCCGTATATATATATATATATAGTTAAATTATTTATGTGTGATATTTAGAAAAATACAAGTAGGCAAATTAGTATTAGTTTTTACCTTTAGACAAGTTATTTGCATTTTGTACTGTACATGATATTATTTTCATATTTATTAAAGGCCTAGGCCGCAGTGGCTCAATGGCAGAGCGTTCACCTGTGGTGCAAGAGGTTCCTGGTTCGATTCCAGCTCGCACCAAGTGAACTTTCGAGTGGGTAAACACCGTGTGCTTGGGTTTCCTTGGAGTTCTCTCATTTCCTCCCACTTTCTTCATTCCACTATTTCTTTCATTTCTCATCATTACCGTCTCTTTTAGCCTAGTCGGCATAATTGTGGGACGTAAAACTCAGATTTCATTTTCATTTTCGTATAGATTGTAAAATATTTGTACCGTATCAATATCTAGCGTTTATGTTGCATTTTATGGTAGTTACGTACATAAAAATACTTCTTTCTCACGTAGACGTTACATACATTACAAATGACTACTGTATTTTACGGACTATAAAACGCACCTTAATTGTTAAGCAATTTATTTTAAATGCATTAGTATAACATTTTTTATCATTTTTGTTATTAGATTGCAAAGGCAGACAATGTTAGCAAGCTTGTGAATCACTGCAACTCATGTTCGTGGCATCGGTGCACTGTTGCTGCCAGTTGAATCCAATGTTGCCAGATGTTTCCCGCGGCATCGAATATATGGCCATTTTAAAGACTGGCGGGAATTTTAAATCAAACACTGGACATTTTTATATTGATTTCTAGTATAATATGCACCTGAACTTTGGAGGCAATTTTTCGAAGGACAAAGTGCGTCTTACAAGTATAGTCCGTAAGATACGGTACAGTATTTGAAAAAAAAAATCGAAATTTAGAAAAAAATGAGGGGCAATGTTTTCTCTTTAAAGAAAAACGTAGATTTCTGAAAAAATACGAACGGTTTTTTCACCGACCGCTTCGTTTTAATGAATTTATTTTATAAGCTTTTTATATTTGATATTTTATAAGCAATATCATATTCTTCGGCGCAGGGTCATAATCATTATGGATATAAATACTACATTTTCTGCACGAAGTTCGGCTCAAACTGCCTTAAGATCGAAACAAAATCAATCTTACTGTAAACTGTTCTCAGATAATGGCAGTGAAAGGTTATGCATTTATATTATCTAGATATGGATTAGGTTTAGTAATGAGATTCCTGGACTTTCGGCATCAATGGTCATGTTAGCCCGTCACCTATGAGAGATGACGTTCTTCGGAGATCACACAGCCCGAGGAATGGAGAGGAACTAAGGAATTAGGAAAGAAGGAAGCTGGCTGGGACAACTATATTAGGTAAATTCCCGACATTTTCCTGATATGAAAGAGGAAAAATCAAGAAAAATCTCATTCAGGATGGCTGGCTAAAAACAGTAACACGCAAATTCACCCCAACTTTTAGATTATATTTCATGTTAACTTTCTCTAATAAAGGATTTGAATCATGAAAAAAGACATGTGTTTTCTTGGAAGCTCAAGTATTATTCCTACTAGTTCGGATTGAAGTTGACTGAATGTCTTTCGGAAGTTAAAAACACGAATGCTTCGTTTATCACTAGAATTTGATTCCAATCTACTTTGCTATGCTATAAACCAGGAGTACCCGTTCTTTTTGTTAAACGGGTTGTGCTGCTTAGGACTGTGCCGTTTAGAGCTAGTGCCGCATCCCCAATGGACTTAGTCTTTTATTAGTTGTGTCGTTTGAAGTAGCTGCACAGCTTTATTACTCCCCTCTAGGATTACTCGTAGAAAAGGAGTGGTCAGCTATAATTTTAAACTTCTAATCACCATGAAAATTCCTGTTTGCAGTGTCGGAGATCTAGTGCACGATGAAAATATTAAGTCCTTTCGCCCCCGTAGGGTTTGCATTTCGTAATGTCACGTCTTGTCTGTAGCTTACGATCCGAGGAGACCGGATCAATAAGTTTTCGGCCTAGAGTAGAAAGAAAAGACAGACGATCATGATTTTAAGTATATTTGTCAACGTAATTCCCCTGAACTTGGATAATCGTTGGTGGAACATTTGTATGCCCTTAAAACAAACTTTCTTCGAGGCTCTACAAATGCTTCTCTACTACACACATGACATCATCGCACTCAAATATTATGCCTTGCAAGTGATTTTTCACATTCAGAAATAGGTAAAAATCACTGAGGGCCAAGTCGAGTGAATAGGATGGGTGATGGACTAACTCGAAGCCAACATCATGAATAATGGCCACTGAATTGTTGACTTGTGGACTGCAGCATTGTCCTGACGAAAGAGCTTTGCCTGACAACTTTCCTCTTCTTTTATATTTGATATTCGGATTTAGTTTGCATAATAGTCACCTGTGAGGTCTGTTCACGTTGCAAATAGTTAATTAGCAAAGTTCCCTTAGCAAGAAAACTGATGTCATAATATTCCCACCGCTGGGTACGACCTGGAATTTGCAGGTGCATGGGAAACCATGGTGTTTCCACTCCATAGAATGCCGTTTCGTCTCAGGATCTAAATGATGGATTCAAGTCTCATCCACGGTTTCGAGCTGCATATAATACTCTTCTGAATTAAGCTTTGTCTTGGCCAAAAATCCTTGAGAACAAACCATTCGGTGTCTTTTGTGATCAATGGACAACATTCGTGACACCCATCGTGGCGATATTTTCTTACGGGTAAAGCATCGACCAATATCGACTGTACTGTATATTTGATAACGTAATCTCCTCTACTCACTCTCTGATCAGCCATGACAATGTAATGAATTTAGTTACCGCTTCCCTCATTACGTCATTAGTAACTGTGCATAGGCGACCGGCATATGATCTGTCCTCGCATGACTTTCTGCCAACCTGGAATTTGTACATCATCTCCTTATAGTTGAATGTAACTTCATCAATTCTTCATGACAATCATCAATCTTCATCAATTCTTCGTTTTTTTTTAAAGACACTTTATCACTGCTCGGTACTCAAAAGGCTACATTTTCAGAAACTGTCACAAAACGCTTCATTCACACACTTGCAATTAGGAAAGGAAGTAATTTAAAAACTTAAAATTTTACGTGTAAGCGTCTAAAGACTACCTTATAACATATTAACCCCTTGTGTACCAATAGCATTCATGTGGATGTCATAAAAACGTATCCCTTATTAAGAGTCGTATGAATCCTGGAGATGGTGAAATTTGTTAATGGATGCAAGGCAAGATTTAGTTCTACTATTTCTGCTATTGTCTCCCAACAGCACCTTATTGTCAGAAAAGACAAAAAAGTGTTGTCTCATTAGATATCAGGCGTAAGGGAGCATTCAATTACAACACACATATGTTGGTTTTGACGATAAACAATGAACAACTTTGAGATCTACTTCGAGATCGGAAAAGGAAAACCTTTGTTTTTGATTTCCGGTCAGTGTTGCCAACCTGAAGCAGCATAAAATTCCTTAGGAACATGAGTTTTTTCAGTCCAAATGTTCCCAATGCAAATAATTGTTTTTGTTGGTAATGTGAATCCTCTCCTCACGCGCACAAAATTGCTATGCCGTATATAATGGTCTAGACACTTTTTAACGGTAAATGAAACCGGTATTACAGCACACACATAGGAAAATGACACCTAGAAACTAAAGGGTTAAATTTCCAACGGGGGATCTTATTTCTAAGGATATCAGAGTGAGTTTTTTTATCCATCTTCGTATTTCCCCAACTATTAAATTTTGTGAAACTACTGTTTTTGTACCTTAAACTGCAGGTAAGATGGGGTTCTATGAGATACGACAAAGACGGAACAAAGGGGACAAAGAGGGACTTGAAAGTTTTCTACAGATCCCCAGATCTCCGAAACTTTTAGGCGCAAAACCTTGAAATTTTGTATTAATATACCCCGTATGTTCTCGCCTGGCGATAAGATCGAGTTCTGCAAAATGAGGCCCTAAGGAGGGAAACGATCTACCAACAAGTATTGAAACCAGAAATAATTTATCGCAAGAGAAAGATTTGGAATTGGATCTTTTGACTTCTATATTGAGATATTCCTACTCTTATCAGGAAGTCAAATTCAACCATTATACTAACTACAATGGTTTAAAGAAATAACAAGTCCCATTCAGCAATACATACCAAAGTTCGTTATGCAGATTGACACTAACACAATAAAATTTCTTGATGATACAGAAAATTACTTCGTATTTCTTTAAACCGACAATTTGCATATATAGGAAACCAATCTTCCTTTCATAATGACATTTTTGTCAAGCCTTTCTTGTTCAACAGCACTCTACTAATTGTACTTTTTTTTTTTTTTTTTTTGTATTTTACTGTTCGTATAATACGTATCATACTTCTTTCTATTCTTTCTTTCCTGTGTCAACAGAAGTTAGATGTATATTAAGTTACCTTTTGAGAAGTTTTTTATGACACCGCTAGAGGCGCTGGTTTCCGTATAATGAGAATCCATGGGAGGCTCAGTCGAGGAGAGAAGGTTTTTTAACAGACAGAGGACGTGAGAAGCAAGAGGACCTGGTAAAGGATGGGGCATGAAGGAAGGAGGGGGTCGTCATCGTTGTGTAGGAAGGGGGAAGAGAAAGGAGTCCAGACTCCAGAGACACGTGAGTAAGAGGGAGGAGGATAGTATCTCACTGGGGCTCCCTTCCTCCCCCCTTGTGGGCACAATTAAAGCCTTCGACATGGGAGGTAACAAAGTAAGGGAATAGGCAAAAGGCGGGTGCCCTGTCTCCAAGAGCGGGAGCCCTGGCTTCCCGGAGAGGGCAACCAATCTAATTGTCATACCGTTTCGCACATAATTCGTAGTGCAGAACAGACTCCAAAGCGTTAAAAAAAAAACAAGAGAGAGAGAGAGAGAGAGAACTGTGGAAGAGAGAAGCGAAAATGAACAGAAGGTAACAAGGGAGAATTTGATGAAAGTGAAAGACAAAATTAAGCTGGGATTATGCACTCCAGAAGCTTGGAAACCTGCTGATAAGTTGGAAGAGAAAATCATTTTCAAATTCTTTGTTATATAATAAAAAGGAGAAGGTATTTAAATCGTCTCTCAAAGAATAAAGAATATAGAAAAAAGTATAAGGGATTTAATTTTTATATTGTTTTCTGTTATACCAAAGAAGATGCACTGTAAGTAACTATAACATAATACCAGGCTGATGAGACACAATTTAAAATACAAATAAATTATTCTGAAATAATTGTAGTGGGAAGATTTGTGGACGGTGTTAGTTCCCCGTCAAATCTATATAATACAATCTTGCAAAAGACAAGCTGAAGCCATTCTAACAATAAATACAGAATAATAAATAAAAGTCCTTTCGACACTAATACGTTTTAAATAGATACTTTTTGTATTTCCTTCCAGAGATGGAGTGGGTCAATGAAAAGTTGATCCACAACCCACTGACCCACCATTCATCATGACATACCCCGATCCACCATGACCCACTCTGACCCATCAAACCTATTGTCATCAACTCTGACCCATGATCCACGCCCTCTTCTCCACTGACTTTACTGAGTTTACACTTGTAATAAAACAAGGCTGTGAAATTATCACTAATCGGAGTTTGAATTTCTTACGGTCAATCATTCAAGCACTGCTCTATTACAATAGCAATGGACCTGACCTTTACGATATGAAATGGTAAAGTATTTGACATATGGTGAATTTCAATTTAATCATATATAATTAGATACTTTTCAGTGAAAAATAGTATGAAATTTGAAAGTCTTCAAATCAAGGTAACGTAGGCCAACGTAAAGGGAAAAAATGTGGAATTTTCCATATAACTACGCATACCCTACGCACATCTTCCAATGAAGGAGCAAAACTGTTGACTAATATGCTCTACGATGGTTGGTGACTATATGGAACGGTCTTTTCTGTCTGGTAGTGTTCAGAAGAAAATCATATATATTAAAAAAGAAGAAGAAGAAGAAGCCAGAACATTGTGTACAATATAATGTACCCCCACGCTTTTCACGTTTGGGTATACATTTTTGTGATATTTTTGGTAAACCCTCTATATTACTTTTGTCATATTAGATCATCATATTGTATAAAATATAAATTGTGGCGAATTTCAGAATATAGCTAAACTTTACAACAGTATAAAACAATATATCATTAGCTGCCAGCAAATGTAGTTATCAGTTGAAGGAAGTGTGAAAGGAGTGCTAAAGTGGCTGCTTTGTTAATTGAAACAAAAAACAAGAAACAAATAAGTTGACACCAGCGGGAATCGAACCCGTAACCCTTCGAACGTGAGGCGCAGTTTGTAATTTGAACACTTTAAATGTTCACAATCACCTTGAAAAAATGGCTCCGATGTTAATTTACCAAAGTCTGCTTTCTCCTTGTAAGTGAAAAAAGAAGTTAAGACATTTTTGGATATTGATATTTGTAATTGCAATAATAGCAAGATATGGAGATACTTTCGGTGAATCATAAAAGAAGGTGGTCTGAGGCACTATATGTCTATTTCTGTTTTTTAATTTAAATTTGAAGTCTCTCGACTATAGTATTTTATCATGACAGAAATCAGTGTGTTTCGTCGTTATCGTAAACGTGTACAATTTGCTTCATAAACGAGTGTTTTTTAACTCTTACTTAACGGAGAAGTCTTAGCGTAGTGGCGTGAGCGTTCGTACCGTAATTCAGGGATCTCGGGTTCGATTCTTGCTGCGGTAAGTTGTTTTTATGAACTATAATATTCATACTTCTGATTTGTAATAAAATGAAAAATGTTCAATTTCTTTCGGTCTTACAAGTTAGAGTGGAGGCTGCTTTCTTCACAGGGGATATACTAGCAAACTGACGTCACATGTCTGTCTACAACCTTGATTCGTACTGTGGTGGAAAACGTAACGTGTTTAGCAAACGTAGCAATTCATGAATACGACACCTAAGGGTCATGCATAGGGCCTAGTATGAGTCATAAATGTGTCTAAAACGATATTGTATCCGAGCAATTATTCCGAATGTCTTCCACTATTACTCCTATTGCTAGAAATAATAATATTTTCGTTCGCAATTTCCAACACGTTCCATATATCCATTCAACCAAGATTTGTAAATAGGAATTATTCTTTCTTATATTGGTATGCATATTTTGTTAAAATATCAATATGACGAATACATAATCCAAAGTCTTTTAGCCAAAGAAAGCGTGTTACTATGTATCGTGGTGAAGATAAATCCTACTTAATTTCTGTTTAAGCATCCGAAGTTTCGATATTAACGTTGTCCAGGAGCTAACATCTTCTAATTTCCTTTTGGACACTAATCGGTCTTATCCTTTCTCTATCAATATCTCTTATCCTTTCTTTTTCTTTTCCTGTCAACTTCAGTACGCTTACTTACATTGTTATAGGACGTAATATTGTCTTAATTTTTTAAATTTTCAGTAATAATAATAATAATAATAATAATAATAATAATAATAATAATAATAATAATAATAATAATAATAATAATTATTATTATTATTATTATTATTATTATTATTATTATTATTATTATTATTATTATTATTATTATTATTATTATTATTATTATTATTATTATTATTATTATTATTATGGTATTAAAATTTTTAAAGTTACCCTAAAATTAGGCAAAACTTACAGATAAATCGGGATTTCGGGGGGACCTCCAGGACACACCTCTGCAACTACCAAAATTTTAAACCAAAGTGTTCCACTGAAGTTTCATGTAGAAAGTATTCTACTGTACGTTTTGAGGAAAATAACTGTAATAAAAATAACTGAATATCACTGAACAGTAAGGCATATAATAAACTAACTTTTAAGATATGCAGAAGTAATTATAAAAGCTTTGCTACAAAAATACTTACATAGACCATAATAAATTCAATGAGTTCCGAAATACAAAGTAACAAAATAGCATATAAGGTTCAGTCTACAAAGCAATTGTTACTTAAAGAGTGGACATACACTATTTTGAGAATGGAGATAAAACGAAAAATGTTTACGATACTTTTCGTCACTTCTCGATTTCCATCTCCAAAGCGAGACGATAATTTGAGTTAGCCTTGTCCCGTCTTAAATGTAAAATGTTAACTCTCGTCTCAATTTTATATCAGAAACGAGATGAGAAATTCCCCTTCTCGTGAGCAACGCTAAACAAAACCGAAATATTCTTGCCATATGTTACATTTCTGATTGTAATGTTATGCCCTGAGCGATAAGAAGGTCTTAACTTTTAACCTTCTATGAGATCATAATAATTATTATTACTATTTTTATTAATGAAGATCTGATAGTTCAAGTATTGAAACATCCGAGTATTCAAAAATCAGAAAAAATAAAACGTGTGTCATCGTAGTTCAATCGCCAACAAAAATTCTAAAGTAAAAAATGTACTGGTCGTTCGTGGATCCGATTTGATTCGACTACCTTCAGATTATTGGTCGAACTACTTAACCACGATTACTACGCAGCAATTGATTTGTCTTTAGTTTGTTTATGAGTATAATACGCGCACCGTATTTTATTCAAAATAAAGGAGCTTGTATTTTGTTTTTAAAAAATCTATAATGTTAATAATTTAGTGAATATAATGATATAATGCCCTCCGAGTCAATTACATATTCCTGTGTTTTGCCAATGAATCTATTAACAAGCTACTGTTTTGAACGAACAGAAAAGGTTGTTTATTTAGCTAAGCCGGAAGAAGTAACGCTTTGGATGAGTAGTTAGAGTTGTAGTTTTCTAACGGCGGCTCGGGTTCGATTCCTGCGTTCGCTGTTTACCCTTTTTGAAATGATTCATTTACAAGGCTGAGCTCCAGTTGGATGCTGCTAAATAAAAGATAATGTCTAGTGAGAAATTCAGTGATCTTGAAAATAAAGCAACAAAATGAATGGATTAAACGAGTTGGAGAGTTAATTCTATCACTGGTTCTATATTTGATATTATCCGTTAATTTGGTGCATTTTTAAGTGGTTATTTATTGACACTATATTCTCCTCTTTTCTCTTTGTATCTCAATGAGTAAAATTTCACAAATCTTATACAAATCATGAAAACTAAGTTATATTTGCAAGTTAACGGAAATAGGCCTACTTTAATACCGATAAGTTCTCCATTACAAATAAATTACCAATAGTTAACATTTTCAAAAATTATTTAACGAATAATGAAATCAACAATTTCTTCTTTCGAAGTAGTATTACGTATGAATCAGTAGCGCCGGAACCTAGGAGCTCACGCCCTGTTAGACCCCCAAAATTTTCATTGGGGGTTGGGTTCCTTCCCCCAAATGATCTATCCATACTTTTAATTGATTAGCAGGTAGGACTATTGTTAATAGTTTCAAAACTCAGCGCAAAGCTTTGAATTAGTTAAAAATAATAACCTACCATATGTACCGCATAATATATCCGTATATTATTTGATACGAGGATATGTATAGTTATTTGAACTAAGTAAGCTTGTTTATATAATCCTCATTTGAGTTAATTATAAGATTAACTAAGTTCCCCGACTGTTATCTTCTCATCAGCGCCTCTGTTATCTGCATATTTTTTCAAGTGGCTGTGTATAGTTTTACGCGTGTATCATACAAACAAGAAGTACTGTGAGTACAAGTATCCAAAGACTCCCTTTGTCATCTCGTCAGCCAGCGTTTTGCTCCACTTCTGCACAAAAGCACTCTTTACGATTTGTGCTTTTAACAGTTGGGGCAAATTCATGCTGCTGTGCTAGCTACTATCAGGCATAATTAATCTTGGGGCAGGCGTTAGTTGGGTTGCCAATCTCGCGGACTTTGTACATCAAGAATTTCTGTGGCTCACTGTATAAAAAAACAAAATTCAAATTATCAGACGATTCAAATGGTGTGTCAATATAAGGTGACATATTCCCAGTGAAAAGGAAAACAAGTGAATTGAAAATCAGGGAGTAAAAATACTAGCATACACCTAAACTTGTAGAAATACCTAGATCCGGATGACATAAATATGTACACCACGTGCAATAATTACAAGTGCACATAAAATATGACCTAATGTTAACGATCCTTTCACCATCGTTGATACAACAAAAAGTACTTAGTGTGGCAGAGCCAGTATTTTATTTAACAGAATTCTTAATTTAATGATTAATTTTATTTATTTTTGAGGATATTGGCTCTTTGTAAAATATTAAAATTGTTTGGTGAAGGAAAACAACTGTCATAATTCAGGTCAATGCAAGTTTGTAAAATTATATTATTTTTGCCGTCAGCAGATAAAATAATATAATAAAACTTTCTATTCTCACGCGGGCAAAACCATGCGGTCATTAACACCACGCGGTGCAGGCCCAGTTTTATAAAGGAAAACCGCAGCGGGCAAAACAAAGATGGCGCCGGCGTAAGGCGATACGTGATACATCGGAAGGTTTACCTATTACAAAACAAGATTATCCACCGTAATTGCAAATTCCAATTACCGCAATTGTAAAATCTAATTACATTCATTAACCACACACTATATGATAAAATGTGCGCCCCTATGGTACCTTTTGCAGTAAATTCCCGCTTTAAACCCATATTAATCTTTTAGTTCACTGGTGAAATAAGACCATACAGACCAACAAATGTCGTTTCATTCCAACATATAGAGGGAACAGATAAAGAAGGTCAGTTTTTGCTCCTATTACTACTCCACCGGTAGAGAAATTGGATTCTGTTGTTTAATTTCGACTGAGGCCCACAATTTTATCCACTGACAGAATATATAGGTGCGATAACTTTCCTAGGTTGCTGAATCTTATCCATCTACAACTTTTCTACCTTTAATGTTATTAGTAACCGCTTTCACATACTTTTATTTCCTCCAGTAGATATTCTCTCTCTCTCGAATGCTAAGAGTCATGAGATAATAACAATCCGTTCCTTTTCATTTAATCTTTATAGAATAGTTAATGGGAACCTTACAGTTAGATTGTGGACGGCAGGACTGGTGTGAGTATTAAGAGGTCTTTGCGGGACAGTGCTCACTATCTTTCCATGTTTCATGTTTAAACCTCATGAAATTGTTTAGGTTTTTATGCTTAAGGGCCTAAGAAACACTTGAATCAGCATAGTAATATTCAATTTTAATCCTATCTTTAGAGTTTTCCTGTCAAGTTTGTATTCCCAACCAGTGACAGAAATCCGTCTTTAACATTGGGAGGGGGTAAGACCGTTTCTATTCGTTTTAAAGCGACCCTCAAAATATTTATGAAGTTGCAGGATCAGGGAAGCAGAGTTGTCTTCAACATTGGGAGGCGGGCAGATTTGAGGCTTACTCTGGAGGAAAACCTATTTCATGTCTTTTCTTTGTGGCCATCGGACACGAATCGTCACATTTCTCCCTCAAGAAAACACATTTCAAATCGGATTATTTGGGGGGCAGTCCCACAATCCCAAGATTGCAGGGGACATGTCCCCGTCATCCTCACAGAATTTGCGCCAGTGCTTCCAACGTTCCTGATTTTATGCTTATTTTAAAATTACTTTTAACTCGCTATTTTACACACCCTATTTGAATGTAACTAGACTGATGAAAGACCAAAATAAGTTTGATTCTAAATATGTGCTAACTAGAGGTCACTCAAATTTTACGAAACGTAACAACACTTGTTTCAAGAACAAAAGAAGCTTTATAAAGAAAATTTTCCAAGTTCCCATTTTCTTTAAAGATTCACAAACAATTTGTACAATCCTCGGCAAAAAACCTGCAACATGAGCATATAAGTTTATTGTGAAATGACGAAGTCTTTTGCTCCAAAATAAGTGTGCACGCGAGGAGGCCGAGGTTTATCTTGGCGTGATGCGTTCCAATTAGACGTTATGTCCATTCCCTGTGCTGTTAGGTGTAGTTTCACTATAAACTTATATCCTCATGTTGCAGGTTTTTTGCCGCGAATTGTACATGTACAGTGATGCTGAAGACTTATTTTGGTAGTCTACTTACATACAAGTACAGTAATCACGGATGGAGATTTAAAATTTTGCTAACATATGCTTGTTTGCAAATACTTAAAACAGTATTATGAGTATAATTGGAATAGTTTCAAGTACTCCAAAAACTTACAGGATATTTTGTGAGCTAGTAGATGACAGCAGTAGTAAGGATTAGTGTGCGTGAGAAAAGTGCACTGCGAGGTCGCAAACTAACTTTTCGATTTCATAGAGTTTTCAGGAGAAAAAATGGCATTCTTTATTCCTGTGGGTAGGTGTAATTCAATGTTTATCGTAAGTTCAAATGAAATTGCGAATGGTGAATGCATATCTGAAAGTATAGATTGGAAAAAAATCAGGATAATAATAATGACACTATATATTCGATAATAAATACACTATATATTACATACATATATGATGTTGAGGGTTTTATGCGTTGCACTGTCTTACCTCATTGAAACAATATGAAGAATAATTTACATTTTCAAGATTCCGATTTTGCCAAGAATATAAGAAGGCAGAGAAGCCCACAGAATTTTTTAAAGGGGAGGAAAGGACAAAAGGTCGACACACAAACGAAGTATTGATGCTTCATGTGAAAAAATTATTACTGATGCCCAGTGGCGTATTTACGATTTTGTTTCGGGAGGGGCTTTGCTAACCTTCGGGGGGGGGGCTTTGCCTGGAAATGTGAAAATTCTGCAAGATATTTCATTTACTTTACTATACTAAGCAAGATTTCGGGGGGGGCTTAAGCCCGGAAGCCACCCCCCTAAATACGCCACTGCTGATGCCATTGCCTAACTTTATTAACCATAGTTAATGTTTTAAATCATGTATTGGATGAGTAAGAAAATATAATATGTTTCAAATAACTGAATCCCTATCGAAAATCTAGGGAGGAATTGCTCTCCTTATTTATCCCTGCGGCGAGCGCCCATGCGAAACGGTTACATATGAAAAACCTAGACCTTTTGTTTGGTTTGATTTCCTTTACCTACTTATAAGCAACCTGGACAAAATATTACGAATTGCAAGCATTCTAGGGACCTTGTGGAAAGTAAGCTGGCAAAGCAACGTGCTCGTAGATACTGCGTATGTAAGAGTTGTGTGTTATTTGTGACAGTTTGCAGTTCGTAAGACGTGCATGCTGATGCAATATAATTTCATTACAAGTTGAACCATAGCAGTCTTGGGAAGTAACGTAACGCAAGTAACGTTTCCTAGTAACGCGTTACATTTTTTTCCAAAGTAACTGTAACGGTAACGCGTTACAAATTTTTAAGTAACGTACCTAATTTGCGTTACTTTTTCGCGTTACATTTCGGATGAGTAACTACAAGATATGTATATTTGTTTTCGGAAACAAATGTTTCTTTCCTATAAGTGAATTTCTCAGAATGGAACAATGGAGCATCAACGATGTCAGTGACCAACACTTCCTGCACTGTTCGCCTTTTCCCGTTTCGCCTTTTGACCTCTAGCAATGAAATTAGCATGTAAAACCTGTTATCACTTTTCATCTTAATGCAAGGCGAACGGGAAATCTCGATGTGCATTTTCCCGTTTCGCCTTACGAACTTTACGTTGGTAGGCTTGCAAATACATTCATTGATACAATTTGATTTGTTTATTTACTTAAGATATAGTGCCACTTGCTGCTTTTGGAAGATGAGGACAGCCTCAGGGAAATCACGTGTACTGATTGCAAGCACCTGGAAGATTTTGTCTTAGATTTTGACAGCTCCAAATCAATACATTCAGCGAGTGAACTACGAGTACAATGGTACTGGTAGTCTATTTTACTTTGAATGGTGTTGTTTTTATAAAGATGGAAAACGAAAATATTTTATCGTTCGAACATTTGAAAGAATACTTTTTCTTAAAAGCTGAAGACGATGGTGAACAGCAGTGGCGTATTTAGGGGTGGGGTTTCCGGGCTTAAACCCCCTCCCCCGAAATCTTAATTACTATAGTAAAGTATATAAAATATCTTGCAGAATTTTCACATTTTCAGGCAAAGCCCCACCGAAACAAAATCGTAAGTACGCCACTGCTAAACAGAATTTAAAAATAAAGCGGTGCCCAAGCGGGAAATATTTATCAACAATTAGGATGTCATAATGAACGACATTCAGTAATTGTTTAATATGAATAAACGGTGTTCTGATGAGCAGGCCTACTTTATTGATGTAATGTTGATGGTATGTAATATTAGGGTTCTTTTAGATCAGTTTGCATATCCTAAAGTCCCGTTGATTATAGAGTTTGGAACAACTAGCTTTAGAAAGTATGTATCGATTTTAGAATTATTGGCAATTTTGATTCACCCCCAGTTCATGTGTTCTCATTTCGTCAGTTGTAGTGTAATGTTTCTCTATATTCTGCATTTTTAATTTTACATAGCAACATTGTTATTATTATATAATTAGTTTAGCAGAATAATAATAAGTAACCATTAGTGATGGGCACGAGTCAAGCTAAAACTCGACTCGAATCCAAGTCGAGTTTCGAGTCGAGTCAAAAGTAATATTCTCGAGTCGAGTTCCGAACCGATTCACTGTTTTTGGCGTCGAGTTGAGTTTGATAAGTGGCTCGCTCGTTTTAACTCGTTTTGAAATTATAGGCTGATTACACTGGAAAGCGAAAGTCATGAGAAATTTAAGCTAAGCAGTAATATGGAATACTTTTAGTGTTGCTCACGAGAGGGGACACTGTTCGCATCTCGTCTCGTCTCGATAGCGAGACTACAAGAGATTTTTCATAACAAGCTTAGCTCGGCTCGGCTTAACTAAGCCGATGGCTCAGCCGGCTCGCTTGGGGTGAACCATCGGCTCGAGCTGGCTTGGTTGGGATAAGCCATCTGCTCGGTTCGACTCAACTGAGCGAAGAGCTCAAGCCGACTCGGTTGGGTGAGTTGTTGGCTCAGCTCACTTCTTGGTTTGAGCCGATAGTGAATGAGCTGTGAGCCGATCTGCTCGAGTCGTTGACAATTCTAAACCCGGGCCGAGCAGTTTTGAAGGTATTTGGCCAGTGCCCTATAACTTTTAACAACATTTGGCTCCAGCCTGAATACTCAATCTAGACCCTCAACCCAAATTCAGAAGCTCGTGAACAATGTCCGTTACTCCTAGACCTCACGACTACCGAGGTTGGCAATCAACTACTTTTTTAGTATTCATATATAAACCGCCTACCTTTCATGTTTATACACAGTGTTATAATAATAATAATAATAATAATAATAATAATAATAATAATAATAATAATAATAATAATAATAATAATAATAATAATAATAATAATAATAATAATAATAATAATAGTAATAATAATAATAATAATAATAATAGAAGAAGAAGTTGTAGTAGTAGTAGTACCATTGATAATAATTATATTGTCTATGTAAGGTACTTGAAGAGAATACTCGAAACTATACACCAGATTTGACTCGACTCGACTCGAAACTCGACCCGAATTCGAGTCGAGTTGGAGGAATTTTTCAAGCCGAGTTCTCGGGTCGAGCTCAAAAATGTTTGTTTCTAGTCAAATCGAGTTTCAAAGAAAACTTGCTCGAATTCACTTATGCCCATCCCTACGAGTAACGCAGTATGGCATTTTAGTCAATGTTACATTACATTAAAATCTTCATATAGTTGTCAAGTAAAAATTTGTCCTTGCATTTACATAAATCGATTCAGAACGTGCAATAACAAAAACAATAATAATAATAATAATAATAATAATAATAATAATAATAATAATAATAATAATAATAATAATAATAATAATAATAGCGGTAGTAATAGCAGTACGGAAAACTGAAGTAATAAGATTTTTTCCACAGATTCGAAGTTTCGGACCTAAAAGTAACGCGTTAGTAACGCGTTACTTTCGAAGTAAAGTAACAGTTACTTTTTTGAGGCAAGTAACGCGTTACTAACGCGTTACATTTTAAGAGAAAGTAAAGTAACTTGTAACGCGTTACATTTTTACAAGTAACTTACCCAACACTGAACCATAGGCCGTAGAAGAGATGTGACAGTGGGAAAAGGGAGACATCAACGTCTTCTCACATTGGTTCCTCTGCGGGACCAGTTCTTCCAAGAATAGGCCTAACTGGATTTAAACGTCATCCTTTCCCACCTTGACGGCATGCTACAAAAACTTAAAACAATAATCCACGGTCATTGTGATGTAACGCCTTATTGACCAATGAAGTAAGCACTTCGTAATTTTTTTTCCAAAGTGCTTTCTTAACTTTTACCGTGCAGGTGAAGGATGTGGCCTATTATTTACCAAGATTCCGAACATGCATACACTTTAATTCCGTGCAGTAACTGGTGCACAGACCACCATAGATACTCTTTCAGAGAACTTTCCCTTCCCCACCATAGTATATACCTTCCAAAAAGCTGAATTACAGGACCAGATATTAGGCTATTATGGAAATATTCTTTTGCCGGTTAGTCGAATCGTATTTAGACAAACATGTTCCTATTTTATTAGTTGAGCAGTATTGTAATTATACTGGGCAAACATTGTATTATACTTATTTTCAGGCTTTCTGGATCTTTTTTAAAAAAAAGACACACCAAAAAGAAGAGTATCATTTGATATAGAAGTGTATCAATCATTAATAGAGCAGGGGAGAACTGCATCCTTACTTCAAATTCTCTCGAGATTCAGAACATACCTTACTTTTCAACCATGCTTCGAATATTAAGGGAATTTTAACTGGAAAAAATAACATTAAAAATTGAAGGTAAAATATTTTGATTATTTGCAGAGGCGGCGAAACCTTCCAGGTTGCCCGGGCTATAGCCCGGTCAATATTTGGGGAAGTATAAATGTAAAAATTCACGATGTATTAAGAATGATAATAAAAATCAAGTAATGAATAACCAATCTCAATTTTTCGGTGGAATCAATTATTGACAACGATGTAATAATAAAAACAATGTTCTACTTCCAAGGACAGTGTGTGCTGCTTTTGTTTTTTATCCATCATCCCTATCTCCCAGTAGTTTTCTTTTCCCTTCTTTCTTCCGCTTTCAACTACCACGCAAACGCTGTAGAGATAACATTCTGTCAAACAAACTAGAGTAAAATAACAGGAACATCGGCAGTATTGTTTCGTTTTCGCTTTGACGCTTTTGTGCTCCTCACAAAATCCTGTTGAGCTCAGTGTCTATCGAGTGAGTGACAACTAACAGATACACAAAGGATCGAGAAAAGAAAACTTAATTTTTCGACACTCTAGAACCAAGTATAGTCAAACAGAGTTCTTGCTTACTCCACAAGCTTCTGCTCTTCTCTCTGCACTTTGTTTAGATTGATTAGAGAACCTCCTGCTTTGAAAAAAATGGAGAACACTAAAAAAATTATATATCCCCTTTGCTGATGAAATACCTTATTATTTCTAACGTCACTCTGGTGCATATCACACGAAGTACAAGGAAGAGGGAATGAACCAAGACAATAACTAGCACGTGTGTAGTAGTATATATTTCTACATGTTCTTTGAAAGAACATTGTTTCAAACAACTACAGAAAAGTTATATCAGTGATGAAGCTGAAGTGATGACTATTCGAGCAGAAGTAACGAAGTATTTCTTTCAAACGAAAATTAACGACTTCGTTGAAGTTTATGATAAAGTTTTGGAGAAAGCAGAAAATTTAACTTTCAGTCCTACATCACCACGGCAGAGAAGAATACCTAAAAAGCTCGATACGGCAAAATACACTAGTCATGTTTAGCACCCTAAGAATATTACTGTGAAAAATACATTGAAACCTACGACTTGGTTTTAAACACCACGATCAGAAGATTTGAGGACTATATTTTCTCTGTGCTGTAGGATATTGATCAGTTGCTGATTAGTAATACAGTTACTAATGGAAGATCTGTTCCCATATCCCCAGTTTTAATCTAAATGTATTTAAAGAAGATATATTTTGATAACTTAAAAGAACAGTTAAAGACGCTTTCCTTCAACAAAGTAAAAATGATTCTTTAAACGTCATTGAATATGTTCAAGATCTGGTTGTCTAATTGAATCTGAATCAAAAGAGATAACTCATGATTTGTTTTCGGAAGTTAATAAGCTAATGCTTTACCTTACTGTTCCTATAACATCAGTGAGAGCAGAAAGATTATTTTCTGCTCTATGATGAATGAAATCTTATCTTCGGAGTACCATGACCCAACATAGATTAACTACTTGATGATCCTTCATTCCTACAAAGATCTCGAGGAAGTTATGAAATAACCCAGTATCATTGCCGTAGAGCTAATATTGATAAAGAAAAAGCGTATTATGGGAACTTTAGTGCAGATAACTAAGTACGACGTCTAGTGAATGAATATTTTTCATCTTGAATATATTGTGGCAATGGCCAATTCTTATTTGATGTCACTTTTTAAAAATAAGATTCTCTTTCGCATAACTCACTAGAGTCTACGAGTTAAATCTCACACAGTATGTATTGAAGAGGGAGAACGATTACAACGTACGATGGACTTTACTTACTATTCGATGAACAAAACCCCCTTTTTTGTAAAATTCAACCCTGGAAAAGGTTTTCATCTTCCGCCGCCACTGATCATGTGTGATAAAAATAGAAACAATAAAAGGATTAATAGAGGGGAAAAACAAGAAAGTGTAAAAATTCATACTCCGAGATTTTTAATTTAAAAAAAACTATGTACTAAGTACATGTACTAAATTAACCAAGTTCTTGGACAGGAAAATCTATGTAATTTTGGGCTTATAAAAATTTTATATTTTCTTGAACTAAAATACTGTATATCATTGTTGTCGTCACTTTAAAATTCAGAAAATAATCTGCTGTCAATGGTAAAATGTGTAAATTGTGGGATGAGGTAGTTATTAATATTTTATTTGGTGGTGGTGGTGGTGTGTTCACTTTACTTTGTAAGTGCTTCAAGCTCGAATGAGGAGTCTGCACGGGATTAGATAATTGGATAATTAACGTTTTCGTTGATTCTTGTTATTCAGTTATTTTGTAAATAAATTGCATTATTCATCGTGTAATTGTATTGTAAAATTGCCCTTTTAGGGCAGTGGGTAGATCAATTTGTACATGAGATTTGGACAACCTTTTATTATCAAAATCCAGATTATATAAATATAATACAAATCATTATAGTTATGGTACGTAGACCAGAGTTCCTTAAATTCAGTTGCGGGTGAATAGGATGTACCAGACCCAGGTGCAGCCAAGGAACAGGTTAGAATAAATATCAGTGCCTAGTTACGGTCAAGAGGTGGGTATGTAATGCCTCTCAAGGCCTAGTCGAGCCAAGATAGAGAAAGGAATCCTCGGGACCCAGTCTAACCAAGAGGAACGAATGGGTGTATCTCAGGACCTAGGCACAACCAAGGGAAAAGTAAGTAATCTCAAAACTCAGTGCAGCAAGGAGATTGGGTAAGGTAACTCTCGAGGCCTTGTGTAGCCTGAAGAAGGGAAATAAGATAACCAGTCTCAGAACTGAATGATGCCGTTGGAAACAGAAACAGAAAGTTATTAAAAAGGACGCCTCCCAGAGAAGCATCTTGGACAGCGAGTAAAGCATCAACCAACATTCTACATGCCTCCCCGCCATGCTGTTAGTAATCTATAGCATCTGTCGGTAGGGGTGTGTATGTCGTGGCTTTTATACGGAGATGTGTGCACGCGAATCTCTCAATGTATAGATAGAAAAAGAAGGGTAAAATAGAAGATAGGAAACCGCGAGAGAAGAGTTATTTTGATTTGAAAGAGAGACAAAAAACCTGGAATCCAGGAAAAACCCTAAATCGGTCATGCTGCATGCTTAAGTATTTACATGGCAAAACCACACTGACAAGGGATGGCAAAAATTCATGTAAACATGTCTGTAGTAAGTTAAATTATCTGTTAAAAGCCTATATGAGTTAATAGTATTTCAAATCTGCGTTGTCTGTAGTGGGGAGGTGCATTGTTAGTGGGGCCATCTGTTATTTTTTTGAACATGCAAATTTTCCGTAGTGTTGTACATTATCGGTATTTAGGTCGTCATCGGGTTGCAGGCTGCAGCTACATCTTCACTTTTCTTTTTCTCCGCTGCTACGTCTGCTTGGTTCTTGAGGGCTGACTTCCTTGTTATGTTTGGGTTACAATTGTTTGATTTTATTTGCATAAGTAGGCTTGGTGATGTGCAGTTCTACTGAGGTTGTGGTTAGACAATTTATTGTTTTATGAAAGATCTTCTTTGTTGCTATTTGAATGGCTGCTAACATCCCATGATGGTCTTTCTGTGGGGTGTTGATGGTTAGAACAGTAGTGACCTAGGTGATCATTTTGTTGGTTGCTGCTCCTATGGCTGTTTTGATGGTTTCGTTTGAGCAAGGTTGTGAGTGGTCTTCTGTTTTTGATTGGAATTCTTCTTCTCAATGCTGGCTCTGGAAAGAGCCGTTAGCACAGGAAGATGGATTATTTTCTTCTAAGGAAATATTGGCGATTTTCTGATTTCTGAGTGTTTTGGATCTGGACGAATTCTCTGCAGCTGCTTCTTCCATTTCTGTGAGTTTGTGCCTTAGAGGCTGCGCAGAAGTTCTTTATAGAATTGCCGCCGTTTTCTTCGTGTGTGTCTCCACACCGGAAGCAGACGCTGTGAGGTGTACACTGTAGGCGTCGATGCCAGTACTGGTAACAATTCCAGCAGGGCATCGGGCTGGGTTGAAGTTCGGAGTTTTCAACTCTGTAGTAACTGTCTTTGTATTTGAGTCATAGGATGATAGCGGATTTACGTTTGCAGCATTTGTAGAAAACAGCCTTAACAACGGTGCGGTGCTGGTCCCTTTTCTGTTTTAATGCGTATGAGGTTGGTAAAGTGAATATTCTCATCCCTAAGAACTGTTTTTATTTCTTCGATATTTGTTGTTGTTGTCACTTCTCTAATGGCACATGTGTAGTGTTCACTGTTTTTGTTTTCCTCTTCTCTTGTGTTCAGAAGTCTGAGGGCTTCTTTACTCTTCTGTTATTTCGTTTGACGGTTTGGAAGTCATCCTCTTCTGTATTGTTGCGTGATATGTCTTCTATGTGGGATTTCTCATCGGAAAGTGCTTGGTTGGCGGCATCTTCATGGGCAGTTCCTCTGTCGTCATCATAAGAGCCAGTTTTTTTTTTTGCGTGTGTGTGTGTGTGTGTGTGGTTTCCTCACCTGACTAGTATGTTTTTTCACCTGTTTATTTGAATAGACCTCATAAGAGCTGAAACTTGTTCTGGTTCGGTTTCTCTGTGTGTGGTTCAGTTTCTCTGCCTGTGTGGGAGCACTACTTTGTGGTTCTAGAGATAGGACACTCTTTCTTCTTTGGTGGATAGTGTGTTTTTCCCTCAATACGGCAAGTGGTTCTTGTTCAGAGCTACTGAAAATTTCTGGAAGTTCTCAGTTGATGTTACTTCCATTAGTTGTGAGTATAATTGACTTATTTTGTCTTCTCTACTGTTAATGGCTACATCAACTGTTTCTTCCTTTCTTGGCGGCAAACCAGCCAATGCTCTTTTTCTATGTCTCGGCATGGTCCTGGTAAAGGTCGCACGCACTTCTGGGTTAGTTAGAGTTTGTAAGTTACAGTAAGTCACAAACGGGTATTGGGTCTTCACTAATTGCAGGTGTATGCGCCACTCTAATGCTATCCCAGGGAGATAGTATTGCGTTCCCATCAGCCGACTGTCGCCAAAGGCTGTATAACCTATATGGTCAGAACGAATCTTAACTAACAATAGGGGACCCACCCGACGGAAAGCAATCTTTATTAGTTCTTTAGCTCTTTTTTGCAAATTATAGTACTATCCTCAAAGTTTGTAAATCTCTTCTTTAAACAGTAAAGCAATCCTTACTTTACAGTGGCAATTCTTCGTTATTCTAACATCGCAAGGTATTCTCGGAATGCCACTCCGTCTGCGTAGTATTCTTCATTGATGGTCTTCTTTCTTATGAGTTCTTGATGATACGGCGTCTTTATACCCTCTTTGTGTTTGGCGTTAGTGTTCCTGTTCTGTCACGTTGATGCCTCTCGTCTGCATGCTCGTAGTAGTAGTTGTAAAGAAGCACATGGTCTTGTTTACAAATATGGAGTACGTGATCTTGTTTATAGATATGGAGCAAGTGCAGGACATAACAATATATATAGATCTTCAATATTTTTATAAATGAGATTTTTCTTCACAGACCTACTACATGTTTCTCCAGTGATATTTTTTTATACCGAAAATTCCTGATACCAAAAAAAATTGTTTCAAAGTTTTTGTGCGTCCTGTCCTGGGTTCGATTCCCCTTGGGGAGTTCAGTCGAAGAAGGTAGTAGCTTTCTCAGTACGTCCATCCTGAGGAAGATTTGCCTGAAATTTCTTCATTCAAGTTAAGACAACTCCAGGATGGTATCTAACATACAGGTCCCAGGTCGCTTCCTTCCTCCATCCCCAGACAATGTGCTTGTCAAGGTACCGTACATCACGGACTTTTGGCCACAGATGCCAGCAAAACATAGAAATTATATAAAAAATAAAATAAATTCAAAGATTTTAATTGATGTCGCGTCATACCAGGTTCAGAGATGGAGTGGGTCGTGGGTAAACAGGACATGACCCACTGCGACCCCCTACCCACCGTGACTCACCGATACACCATGACCCATTCTGACCCATCGACCCACTCTGCTCAGTACGTTGTAGGCAGTATCTTTTAAACCCTGTTGAATTTGTCTGCGCTTTTCTTCTACGCCTTCATTTTTCTTCCTTTTTTTATTTGTTTCTATTTACTTACCTGAGATGAGTATATCTAAGTGAAAAAAGAACTCCATACACTTTTGGGTATTAATATTTGTAATTGTAATAATAGCAATAGGAATTACTTCTTGATTTTCGAGAGACAGTAAAATTTTATATAGTTTTTGTTTCTTTAGGATGGCCTATTTTACTTTGATTTGAGACTTTCAAATTTTTATCCTATTTTCCACTGAAAAGTATCTGTAATTCAACAAGAAAATAATTATATATGATAATTAAGTTGAAGTTTATCGTAATATGGTCCATAGCAAACACTTTACCATTTTATATCATAAAGATCACATACACTGGTAATGTAACATAGCGGTGCCTGAGCAATGGACCGTAGAAATTTAAACTCCGAATAGTGATAATTTCACAGCCTTTATAAATTACAAGTGTAAACTCTTTAGTCAGTGAAGAAGAGGACGTGGATCATAGGTGAGAATTGATGACGATGGGTTTAGGTGGGTGGTGGTTCAGAGTGGGTCACGGTGATTCAGAGTGGGACACAGTGTGTGGTGGGTCAGTGGATCATAAGTCAATTTTTCATTGACCTATGGCATCTTTGACCAGGTTACCACAATAATTTTCTCAATATGTTTTGTAATATAAATTTAGGAAATAGGACAAAATAGGAAAGAATCTGTCATAAGAATAGAAGTTTTTTACCATTAGTTTTTACTGACGTTTCTGTTTATATTAGCATTTTAGGATAAAAGAGCCAAAAAATACATAATTAATATCACACGTTTTGTAACTCGAATTATTGTAACTTTACATTATGTGAATTTGTGGTGGAGAGCCTTGTGTCGTAGATTTTCCCATGGTCCTCCCTACATTCTCCCACCAATTGGTATCTGTGCTCGGTACAGATTGTGAGCTAAGGTTTACTCGGGGTTCTCCTATCTTCTCCTACTTTATTCATTCCACCATCACCATTCACCTCACTATCTTAGTCCCTTTTAGCGACAAAATTTAGTGGTGGGACGTTAAATTTAAAAAAAAAAACATACTCTACGCAACTGGAAACCTGCGACTTGTTATTTAAAAGGCTAATACTTTCCAGAATGTGTTTGATACTCGAAACCTAACACCACGTCAACAATCACCTTCATTTGTCATATGCGCGAACAGTGTTTCTTTCAGAAACAGCGTTTCGGGGCGGCACACTCAGTATTCCGGGGGGGCATTGCTGATACTATTCTATTCATTATTATAGATGTATTATTTTGGTTTCCTCCGTGGGGGCAGTTTCCCCAAAAAACAGGTCTGAAAGAAACACTGTGCGCGAGGAATAAAGATTTAAAAATAAATACATACATACATGTGTGTAATACACACAAGAGGAAGAATCCTATTTTACAAAAGGTACTAGCTTTGTAACATTACTGCAGAACTCACCAAAACTCTCCCCTCCTTCATGCAAACCGTTATGACAACGAAAGAATAACAATCCTAGCATTAATTTTCACTATTATTTTACGACTGTTAGAGAAAAGCAGAATTTGTGTATTGAGCCCTTGGAAATCATGGTACCTTATTAGGGTGAGATACTGTTCTGACTCTTATTTCTGTTAAGACTGTCCCAAAGTTTATTTCATAGACGTTAAGGTCTCGATAAATTTGATAATTCATAAAAAGGATAGTTTTATTTAAATAAAAAGTATTCAATAAAAAAATGCGCGTGAATAAATGATAGATGTCAACTCAAGTAAATAAAAGAGCGATTTTATGAAAATAAAGCTAGTGTAAACATGTTTATATACAATTTGAAGTTCGAAAAAAAACAGCGAATAGTATTCACAACATACGTATATATATAGAGATTACTAGATACTACTGCAATTTACAGAAAAATGCAATCACTAAACCACTGTGATATTTCTCCCGCATACAACTTTCGTGGATATGTGGTTTCCCCAGCGTTTCAGGTTGAGGGAAAAGGTTCAGGGAAGAGATTTCAACATTTAAAAAAAAAAAAAAGAAAAACATGTAATGATCATTTCCAATTTAATTTTGGTAACAAATTTAACTTATACATCGACATAGGTTAATACCGTACGTGAATATTTTAAACTCGAACGGAAATGGCTGTTAATGGGTGGTGTTGACTATTCAACCCAGTGATGTGGTCAAATATACCTTTTTATTTGAGGTTGAAGGGCAGAGGATGAGGAAGAGGGGAGGGTTGAACGACGATGAGGTACTCTTTCAAAAACTATCTCATATTACCAGTTGTTAGGCTTTATGATGTTGCTTTTTATACATAAATACATATATGTATTCTACATATGTTAGTGCGGTTATAAACATGTGTTACTTTTTACTTCATTCGCCCAATTATAGTTGAGTGTCATACATGGGTGTGGAGCATGGTTCTATATATCTATCTACAAAATGAATCAGCAATTATATGTATAAGGAAGAACTATATAGGAAACATGGGAACTTTTTTTTGCCCGATGAATGTATAAATGCATATGGAAAGTGGGTGTGAGTTGTTTTTAAAGGTATACGCACAGAAAATAACAGGAAGTGTGTATGTGAGAGTATATATATATATGTATGTGTTACATGTGAGGGCAGGGGAGAAATGATGGTTAGAATGGAACATGATTTAAACCAACATACACAAACAAAGTTTAAAAAAAAGCTTCCTGGATGAACAGGTGCACACTCAGATTCAAAACAAGAGTAGAAAAAAACGAGGCAAATACTGTAATCGATCGTCTGTTAAAATATTCAAAGTTTGAATCTCGCTGTGGGATTTATCCAGGGAAACTGACCTGATGGTTTGTTTTCCCATCACATATTTTCTATCATTCACTCACTAGCACATTCTCGCAATCAAGCTACAGACAAATAATGCAAACAGCATTTAAACGACAACTTATATTTTTATTATTATTGTTATTACTGTTATTACTATTATACATACATTTAAACATTTCTGCCTATATGCTATATTCAGTGTACTAGTTAGTTATTATAGATGAACTCTGAATCATAATGGAAATTGTATATTGTCCATAGTTGTATTATGTACAGTCAACAGGAAAACGAGGATGCACGAACGAACCCTACATGTTCTTTTGTCTATTAGAGACGATCAAGTTTTTTTTTTTTTTTTTTAACTTCGGGAAAACGTAGGATTTAGGATTTAGATTTCTGGGCTTTCGGCATATTTGGCCATTTAACCCGTCACATATGAGGGACGACGTCCCTCGACAAGCATACTATCCGGGGAAAGGGAAGGAAGAAAGTGGCCTGGAACTTATAAGGTAGATATCATCGCGGTATTTGCCTGGTGTGAATGAAGAAAACCTCATTCATGATGGCTGCCTGAAAAAGAATTTTTTGCATTTTCTCGACCGAGTGCCCCACCGGGAATCGAATCCGTTGGGGAAAACGTAGTCCTTTATACATAAGGTGACCATACGCCCCAATTAGTCGAGATTTACCTTGTTTGAGAACACCAAATATTATCCCGATTTCTTTCAAGAGTATTTGGTATATACAGTGGCTCAATAAAGAAGTCGGACATATACACACTTACACATTGAAAGAGAGAATAAACATTCCAAAGTATTCTACAGAGAACAAAAAATATATTTTAATTACTCTATATTATTTCCTTCTGAAAAATAGAAACATCAATGGCAAAACTAAATTTGATTAGTATAAAAAATACCAAAAGTGAAAACATGGCGTAAATGCATGTCAAAAAAGAACTCGGACACTTTACTTCTAACAAAATTTCAGAATGTTATTAGATATTTTTTAATATTTTTTTGTCAATTCTTTATTTTTCGTTATCGCTTTCAATCTTCCCTGCATCAATTTTACAAATTTTGTGCAGAAGGAAGAATAATGTTTTGCCTATTCAGTCTGAATGCTGATTCCAAGTCTTCCTTTGTTCTAATAGTATGATATTTTAACTGGTTTTCCAAATAAGCCCATTAAGTGCTCAATAACGTTAATATCAGGAGGTTTCCAGCACATGCGGATAATTATACAGGAGCTACAAGCGCACATTGTGTGCGTTGTGCTTGGGATCGTTATCCTGGTAGTACTGGAAGTTCTCTGCTATTCCTAATTTTTCAGCACTTTGTACCACATTTTGCTTCAGAATGTTTAAATACCTCGTTTGGTCCATAATTCCATCGATTACACACAGTTTACCTGGACCAGCACCGGACATACAACTTCAAACCATTACTCAGCCATCTCCATTTTTCACAGTGGATCGTAGATTACACTTTCAGAGTTCTTTATTAGGTTTTCACCAGATATAACATTGATCATCTGAGCGGAACAAATTAAATTTGCTTTCGTCCGCGAATAACACAGTACTCCTAAACGAAAAATCTTAATTTTTATAAGTTTTTGCAAAACTAAGTCTCTTTTGTCTATTGCACTTGCTCACGAATGGTTTTCTACGGGCTACTCTTCCATGTAAAATTGCTTCTTCTTAAAACCAATCTTATCGTTTGGGGATACACATTTCTATTAAGATGTTCTGATACTTCTTTGGCCAGTTTAGGACACTTATCTTGGAGTTTTTATTAACCTATAGTACAATCCATCGCTCATCTGACTTTGAAAACACTCTAGGTCAACCACTTTTTAGTTTATTTTCCAGTGTTTTTGTTGATTTAAAACGTCTAATAATGTCATGAACTTTGGAGTGTGACCTATTTATTATTTCCACAGTATCACGAACTGATTTTCCCTTTTTATAATATTTTAAAATAAGTTCTCTTATTGCTAAAGAAGTTTGCCCAAGTTGACTTCCCATTTTAAATTTTAAACACACAGTTTTACCTACGTACAAACAGTGCAGCTTCAACACGTTTTACTTGGACACCTGAAACTGTCAAGTAGATAAACTCTTGGAAATTCCCCTATTAAGTCCAAAAAGAAAGAGAGTTGTGCTACCTGTCCGAGTTCTTTTTTGGCATGGATTTTACCTGTATTTTCACTTTTTTGTATTTTTTATAGTCATGAAATTGACTTTTGCTAATGATGTTTCTATTTTCCATAAGTAAATAATATACAGTAATTGAAATATATATTTTGATCTCTGAAGCATACTCTTGGAATGTATATTCTCTCTTGGAATGTGTGAATATGTATATGTCCGACTTCTTTATTGAGCCACTGTATATTTTTGTCACTATAAAACTTCTCAACTACGCAATAAACACTATTTTGTTTAAGACTTTCATTTCGTAGCACTATTTTACTATGAAATAATATTAATTTCTTGTAAAATAAAGTTTTACTTCAACGTTGTTTTACATGTGACTTTTAAATATCAAGATCATTCTATCTATATACTATCATGAAAATAGTTTTATGTTGTTTTAAGCTTACTAGATGAGAGTTCAACTTTTCTCTCTATGGTTTTCAAGAATGTCATTGTTTCTATTCATCTGGTTCTATCTGGAAGATTTTGTTCTATTTGGTTTAGAACTAATGCTACACGATGTATTCCAGAAAATCATAGGGTGGAAACTGTGAAAACTGCCTTCCAATTGTCAGTTTTTTTATTCAATTTCCTGATTAAAAAAAAGACATGAAGAGTCTGTTGTCTATTCTTACCTCTGACTATACAAACAACAATTTAACATTTAATGCTTAATGCTTCTTCCGTTAGATGTGAATTTACTATATAAAAGAACAATCTTACATGATGAATATAAAACTAAAATTTTTGGGATCATTCTAACTTATTGATTGATTTGTACTAACATACATCCATTGTCAACAGCGAGATTATATAAAACGAGATGGACGTGAAAAGCTGTAGCGCCTTCGATGCTTCCTCACCGAGAATCGACTCTGCGATCTTATACATCAAATGCAAGTGTGCTGGCCTCTAGTTTTTATGGTGGCGGGAAGAACTCCCATACTCTTTAGGGGATCTCAAAGTCGAGTCCCCAATGATTATCCCTGCTTGTCAGCCTACATCAATAAGTAATTTCGAAGGATTTCATACTACATTTTTCTTTCGCTAATGTAGCCAAGCCTTTGAAAGAGAGGTGATGAATTAGTAAAAGTACCGAATAGCTGACATAGCTCAAAATTTATGAATTTGCATTACATATCCTGTCTTGATTTACGTAGTACGTGTACAATTTAATAATATTGATGCAGCACAATTTAGTAGTACATATGATATACAGTAACACCAGAGATGGAGTTGGTCAGTGGATCGTAGGTCAAGTGGGTCAAGATTTATCACTGGGTCAGTAGGTCGCGTGTCAACAAGACATGACCCACTGCAACCCACCACTCACCGTAACCTACTACGATCTACCACCGACTGTGACCCACTCTAACCCACTATGACACACTCTGTCCCACCGATCACTACGACCCACTGACTCACTCTTCTCAGTAAAATGTAGACAGCATCTTCTGAACATTAGTGAATTTGTCTACGTTTTACTTTCAAGACCTCCATTTGTCTTCCTTTCTCATTTCTTTCTATTTACTTATCTCCGATGAGTGTATCTAAGTGAAAAGAGAACTTCAGGCACTTTTGGATATTGATATTTGTAATTGCAATAGGACGTCCTACTTGGCTATCGAAAGACAGCCAAATTTTACACTGTTTTTTTTCTTCCTTCACGTTGGCCTATTTTATATTAATTTGAGACTTTAAAATTTCATCCTATTTTCCACTGAAAAGTATCTGTAATTCAGCAAGGAAATAATTATATATAATAATTAAATTGAAATTCATCGTAATATGGACCATGACAAACATTTACCCCATTTTATATCATAAAGGTCAAATCCACCGGCATTGTAACAGAGTAATGTTTGAGCGATTGACAGTAGAAATTCAAACTCAGATTAGTGATATTTCACAGCCTTGTTTTATTAAAAGTGTAAACTCTTTAGTCAGTGGAGAGGAGGACGTGGATCATGGGACAGAGTTGATAACGATGAGTTTTGGTGGCTAGAGTGTCAGAGTGGGTCACGGTGGGTCGTGGGTCAGAGTGAGTCACGATGAGCGGTGGGTCAGTGGGTCATGGTTCAAGGTGTCAATGACCTACGTCATCTCTGAACGCCACCAACAGTGTACAATACAGCATATAACACAGTACACATTTTGAGTTCTTTATCCAGAGAGATTTAAACGTGTGGTGGGTGGTTTGGAGTCCGTACTCTCGAAGTTGATATTCTTTCACTATTATAAGCAGTGGAACATCCGATGTTGTACTCTGCAGTAATGGTTTCCTGAGTAAGGTTATCATACGACAGATTTTTTCAATTATCTTTAGATTTCACAAAAAGACACTTATTTTATTCGACAACTATCTTTAGGCATAGTGAGAGTGTTTTAGGGTCCAAAACAGAGGACATCTCCGGATAAAAGAAGATATCTGATACTGATATACAGTATCTTTCTTGATGTACTTGAGATCTCAATTTTTTGAACAGCGTGATATTATATGTTTTCTTTTAGATACCATGATTTAAATCACCAATTCTAGATAATCGCTTTTTACGCTTCAAACTCTCAAATATAAATTGAAAATTTTATACATGGTTGGTGTGAAAGTCACAACGCTGTTTCAATATTAACAATAATGGAAAGAAAAAGGGAGAAAAGTTTTTAAGGTCGAACTACTGAGAGATCAGAGTAGCGACAATATAATGATTATAATGATGTGAATAAAATTTTTATGTGAGAAAATATTTCCTCTTTGCTTTCTTGACGAAACGTTTAACAGCTTGGCGTATTTTGTGATTTGTTTTACAAACAATTGCAAAGAATGAGACAGATGCAACGATGTAATACTTTAAAAAATGATAGGAATATATACCCACCCCGTGTGGGCTCTTGCTTTCATAAATTTAAGATAAGTATACGCTAGGCTCCAAAAATATTATGTGTATATATGCCGTATATCGTATACTTCAATATACGTCCCATTACATCTCTGTGCAGAAGTTTCAACAACTATCTCTAAATCCTAATAACAAACCGTAAACATCATCTGTCTATACGTCATGCTAATTCTAATATTAAATAGTCGCTCTAATAGATGTCGCTACCTGTATTATGGGTTTTCTGGTAGTAATAATAATAATAATAATAATAATAATAATAATAATAATAATAATAATAATAAATTATAGCTTTTAATAAAGCACCATATTTATCTAGTATACTATGGGCTTTCAATAATCACCAAACTTGTCGTCTTCGAAAGTGCTTACGGTATGTAATCTGGAACGCAAGAGAGTCGTTTGGGTTATCTAACTGGAAGGGGTTCTTATGTACTCCATGAACTTACAAGTAAACCTTACATTTGGGTGAATCGAGTTGCTGACTGAGACACATATGAGAAAGTAGTACTGATTGTGGTCAGTATTTCAGTGAAGTTATAGGTGCGAAGCTCCAGGGGTTTAGGAGATATAGCTACCAGAACATCACATGGAAGTACAGAATAGTCTTCATAAAGTTGGAGGTAAAAGCTCTGTAAGACCTCTTGTAACGACAAAAGGTGATTAAAAAATATATGGGTACATATTAGGAGTAGGGGAAAATCATATAGTAAGGGTATACTTGACGGCGGCCATCTTGAAATTCGCCATTTTGAATTAAGGTTGAGTTTTTAAAATAGGAATAGGATCATATGATACATGATTTAAGGCGCAAATTTAATCAGAAGAACAATGGTCAGGTTAATTTTGATTTACGCGCAATTGGTAAAAAGTTACAGGGAAATTAAATATTGTTGCAGCATATGTATGTCCTTTACCCCACCTTGTAAATGTTGTGTTAATGATAATAATTAAATAAAAAGCAGGTGGATAAATATTAGGTCTATGGTAAGAGTTGCCTTGATGGCGGCCATCTTCAAATCCGACATTTTGAATCAGACAAAAGTTTTAAACAAAAAGCATAACATTGACACCTTATTAATAGCAAATTTTACCATAAATCCAACTGTGTAACTATTTTTGCTTTATCATTAACCAGCATTTGTTATCGCATAAACAAGTTGCTAATTTAACGAAAAATGACCAAAGTGGAATTGAGTCATAACTGAACTTGGGTCTTTCTTCCAGAAAAATCCTCAATTCATACAATCAATATGTAGTTCAGAAAAGAGTGCATGACTTGCACAAATGCTCTGCTCACAGTGAGCACACCTGACAAAGGCAATCGAGTTACACCTGACACATTTGTCGTTAACATTTCCGTCAAAGCAGTAACCGTAAGGAGTGATCCATTTAATTTTGTGCTGGTTAATGATAAAGCAAAAATGGTAAAAATTGCTATTAATAAGGTGTCACTGTTATGCGTTTTGTTTAGAACTTTTGTCTGATTCAAAATGGCGGATTTGAACATAGCCGCCATCAAGGCAACTTTTACCATAGACCTAATATTTATCCATCTGCTTTTTATTTAATTATTATCATTAACACAAAATTTACAAGGTGGGGTAAAGGACTAATACATATGCTGCAACAATATTTAATTTCCCTGTAACTTTTTACCAATTGCGCGTAAATCAAAATTAACGTCACTATTGTTCTTCTGATTAAATTTGCGCCTTAAATCATGTATCACATGACCCTATTCCTATTTTAAAAACTTAATCTTAATTCAAAATGGCGGATTTCAAGATGGCCGCCGTCAAGTATACCCTTACTATATGACTTCCCGCTAGTCCTAATATGTACCCATATATTTTTTATTCACCTTTTGTCGTTACAAGAGGTCTTGCAGAGCTTTTACCTCCAACTGTATGAAGACTATTCTGTACTTCCATGTGATGTTCTGGTAGCTGTATCTCCTAAACCCCTGGAGCTTCGCACCTATAACTTCACTGAAATACTGACCACATTTAGTACTACTTTCTCATATGTGTCTCAGTCAGCAACTCGATTCACCCAAACGTAAGGTTTACTTGTTAGACCCAGTGTTCGTAGTTTGAGGGAAATTTCTCTAATTTAGGGAAATTTCGTAGATAAATTTAACGAAGAGGGAAAAAGAGTTTTTTTTTTTTTTTATAAGACGTGAAAATTCATTGAAATTTTCGCGCAGACTAGTTGACCAATACAATTTTTTTAAACTTTTCTTTGTTCAGAAATTAACCAATTTAATAGCAATTTTTTGTGTCTTTTTAAAGTAGCTAATTTGTACCCAGGCCCGTATTTAGGTAAGTGCTATTCTGTGCTCGAGCACAGGGCGGCAGAATTTAGGGGCGGCAAAATTTGGAATTATTTTTACGATTCACAATAAAGTAATATTTAAAACTAGCAACCCGCAGAGTCCCACACAAGGGCGAGAAAATATGTTAATGTGTTTAATTCTCTCTAATTACAGTAATTACTAATTAACTCGCTTATCTGATTATTTTTAAAAAGTCATCCACTCCCACCTCCACCTCAAGGGGTGAGGATGAAATTGAACATAATGAAAATTAATACCAATAAACTCAACGACCACGGAAACTATGAATCCAACCCTAATATCTGTCGTTTTCGATTACTTCTAAAATCTTGCCATTTTCCTGGAGAGTGGAGTATGACCTTGAAGTTGAATTGGATTAAAACTGTCACTACTTATCTCAGCGACCCGAAAAACTATGAGTACAACTCTAAGATTTATCATTTTCGGAAGGGGCGGAAAATTTTGTGCGGGGGCGGTAAATTATTTAGAGCACAGACGCGCACAATATATAAATACGGGCCTGTTTGTATCCATTCTTGCTGGAAGTATTTGTGATTTTTTTTTTTTTTTTTTTTTTTGTAAAAAAAAGTGAAGGAAAAAGTATAAGAAACACAAGCAAAATATAAATGAATAAAACAAGTGTGGTTGACACTTCCTTTAATATAGATAAGTTAATCATATCACATAACTTCTGTAATAGGAATTGGACACTCAACAAACTAGGGAAAATTTGATAAGAAAGGGAAAATTTTGTGTCAGTCGAGGGAAATTTTTTAAAGGAAATCTTCGAACACTGCTCAGAACCTTTCTTCCTCGTTCGGATATTCATTTTAAAGATTCTAAACAGCTTACGCGCTCCTCCCTACAGTTACCTACAAATATGAAAAGTTTGAAGTATTCCAAGTTAACGGTGAGTAGATATGTATAAAGAATAAACATACAAACGGAAAATAAACAAATCAACTTTTTATATAAGATTATGATTGTACCCTGATTAGGTACGTAGGTGTACTTGGGACAAGATAAGATATAAATAAAGACCAAATTCGAATCATTCACTTGAAGCAAATTATATAATATCATTACTTCTTTTTGCTTTATGTTAATCGAAATCTCTGCGTTGTAAAAGCACTTGTTTCACCAATTTCACAATGAGAGGTTTGAAGTGCAAACTCCTAATTCAAAAGTTGCAAAAGTTTAAAAAGTTTTCTTTCGAAAACTAAGAAGACGAAAAGTCAAATCAGAGACTTTGTTTGTCAAAATCCTTCACAACCTTTTCGGAAGATGGAACTTCCATTTCAATACAATTTCAGTTTCCGCTGTCGGCTGGGTTTACATAAACCGAACCACGGTGGAGAAAAAGAGTTAGGGAGGTCGCCGAAAGGATAAGGACATTTCATTTTCAATTCGTAGTATACATTCATTCAGTCGACCGGGCTGGAGGCCCACAGTACTCAAAGAAACCAATTGTTACATACCATTTCTCTCCCCTTCCTTGCTTTTTTTTTCTTTTTTCAACAATAGAACTTTTCATGAAGGACCTCTTCACTTTCTTTGCGCGAACGGCAAGTGTAAACGGAAATGAACGATAGAATCGAATGCCTCAGGTTGCTTCCATACATACACAGAGATAGATTCATGACATTTCTTTTTCGTTATCCTAGTCTTTACTTTTCATCATCCCTCCTCATTTATTCTCTTTTCATATTCCCTTCCCCTCTCTTTCATTCTATTCTATCTCCTTCCCTACTTTTATACGCTGAAGCAGCGTACACAAACATGTTCAAACTCACTCACATTCAAAGCAACGACGAATTTCTACTTCTTTCTCGCTGTTTTTCTTTCTTTTTTTAAATGTTGTTTCTTGAATTTTTGTCGATTCTCTCTCTTGTCATCTTCTTCCCTTTCTCCTCTTTCCTCCCGTGCTTCTTCACTTTCTTTCTGAGTTCGTCTGCTTCCTTTTCCTGAGTGTTTTTCAATTATTAATTATTCGTTTATTGTAGAAGACGACAAACAGCGAAGAAAGAGAATTGCTTTCCAAAAATGAGAGCACAGAATGAACAAACGCAGTGTTACTATCCCGCAAGAAAATCTACTAAAGTATGAATAGTTTTCTTTTTTAATGACACTAGCACCTTCTTTTAAAAGTACTTAGCTCATACGCAAAGGTATGTTGTAGCACAAGAGTTGATCATTATGCTCTATCACTGATCGTGTCTAGTTCAGGAACGATATTTATTGCAATGGCGTACGCACTCCCCCCTCCTCTTGAACAAGACACTAGGGCAAAATAAAAAGTTACTACAAGATCCAGCAGAAAATTTTCAAACTGAAATTATGACTAGATTGATTATTTCAGAAATGCTACTTCATTTCTGAATTGAACTACAGGTATAACTCAAAATGTTTTATTTACAAAAATAAGGAATTAAGCATACCTTTCCTACTTTCTGAAAATTATATATTTTTAGTGGTTTTCCCTATCGTCAACAAATTCTTCTTCATTGTCGAACGGTAAGCGATTTTCCTTAAGTGCTTTCCTTTATGGTGCAAGCTGTAACTCGAAAGTTGCTCAAGTCACAACAGGGATCTACTATGGCTTGTACACACTGATTTCGATGAATATTGTATCGTGAAATGCAAGCTGAGTAAAAATCTTTAAAAAAAAAAAAAAAAAAAAAAAACTTGATGCTCTGCTGACAAACACTTCATGGCGACGGGGCAACTGAAATGATTTGAGCTGGCTACAATGTCACTGTCAACCTCAATAGTCACGTCTGTGCGGAATTTATCTAAAAACAAGAAGAAGAAAAAGAAAAGAAAACGAGAAGTATGTTTCATAACTACTTGTTGCAAGCAAAACGCTTTGAGTTATTGTTCAATGAAATAATCATATTGGTCACAATTTCGATACGTATTATTGAACTTGTTCATTAATATTGCAATTCCTTTCGGACTCTCGCTTACTTGTTTTTAATTCAAAATACACAGCTTTTTCTTTTAGTCATACAACTCAATGTATTCTTTCGATCATTACACGCTACATTTCACTCGATAAAAACTCATTTCTATTCTTAGTTTCTATATTGTCGTAATACTTTTTTTCCTTCTACCCTTTTATTTCCATTGAATTCATCTCCATATAGTCTATTCAAATACTTCCTCTTTATGTCTATCGTATCTTTCTACGTCTTTATGTATTTCTTTTCTTAATTCGCAGTTTATCAAATCGTGTATTTTTCTTCCAAATTTCAAACAATACTCCGTTTTAGTTCATCTTTAAACCTTGCAGCATCTAACTTGTCTCCTACTTTTTTCCTATTATGTTTTTCAGTGGATTCCACTTCTGTCAGTGCAAGATGGAGCTCTTATATTTTTGGCGTTTCTTTCTTATCATTGGCGTTCAATCATTGCTTTGACATAGCAATTACATTCTTTAATATTAACCATTAATTGTACTCTTTCTCTACTCTCTTGTTTCAATTCCACCATACCATGGCATAACATTTTTTTCTCAGAAAATAAGTTTTATAAAGGTATATATCATACACAATGTAATACTATTACTTAACAACAATATATCATATATGACATTCATGTGTTTCTCCTATTTATTTATTCTTCCATATAAGTACTTGAAGCTTTCATTCGTTTCCCCTGTTACATAAAATTTTGAGGGGACACGTCCCTCTCCCCCCTCCGCCAGAGACCCGTGATCTTCCTAATGATCTTTCTAGTTCAAGTTTTGAAACCTCTCCTGTTTTCTTCTATTTTTTTCTAAATGACTTACCCAGCACACACCAGAACGTCCTAGCCTTAAAAATCCAAACAATATTAGGCAAAAAGTATAAATTAAGCGGCTAGGGCAAACATAAGGGTATGTCACATTTTTTAACTATCAAGTAAACTAAAAAAGAAAGTAGACCTTTTCCATGCAATTCAATGCAGTGTCACATACAAGTTTCCTCTATCATCTGGAGATATGTTTTACAAATTAAACTATCTATTAATACATACTCTTCTGTATCACAACCTATTTCACCTAATAACTAGATTTCACCAGAAGTGGTGTTCTCTATTATGTTCGTCCTAGCCGCTTAATTATGCAACTTCTCGTTATGAAATTTCGACCATTCCCCATCCATCCCTCTTAGGTCTGAATATTAGCCTGCAAATTTCATTTTCAAGTACTTTCAGTCTATATTCTTCCCTCAAAGTAAATGACAATGTTTCGTAATCTTACAGAGCAACAGGTATAATTAAACTTCAAAATCTTCAACAGAATTCGTGAAGACAAAAGACTCGGGAAGAGAGTTGTGACTCATGCCACTTTTTTACATTTTGGAGTTAAGAAGTTTGTTAATGATAGATTTTTTTTTTCGTGCAGGTAAAACATCGATACCTTCTTAACATGTCATCTTAACAGCAACCTAAAAGCTCACTACACTCATTACAAAAATACATGGCACATGGTATATGATTCTCATGTACCTAGTGACAGTGTCCATGTACCTTGTTCCAGCTGAATTGAGCTATTATAAGACTTCTAAACTATGCTATGTATAAATACCGAAAGTCTTATAGAACAGTTTTGTCTGTCCATCCCTCTGTCGACAGATATCAGAGCAAAACGGTAAGAGATACCGAACTCTCTATTCAAACTGGAAGTGGTTTTAAATTAGTCATTTCCGGTTTCAACGTTTATCCTCATAAAACGAAAAACGGTAATAGATAACGAGACGCAAGTTTTTGCAAACGATTAAAGCAACATACCATAACAGTGCCGAACACTCTACCAAAACCAGAAGTGTTTAAAATTTACTACTGCTTCCGATTGCAATACTGATTTTCATAAAGCAAAAACGGTAAGATATATCAAGATTCGTTTCTTTGCAATTGATTCAGCGTCTCGGGAATAGGTTTCACCTCCTCCGTTAATAAACCTTTCTGGTTTCAACATTAATCACCATAGAACAAAATGGTTATTAGAAAGCAACAGGCAGTTTTCTGTAAACGATTTAGGGTGTTAAGAGAACATACCATCACAACCCGCAAAACTCTATCGAAACCGGAAGTGGTTGAAATTTACTACTACTTCTGGTTTCAATGCTGGTTTCCATAGAACAAAAAAGGTTCAAGATATCGAAATGCAGTTTTTAGCATTTGATTCTCCTTCCCAATAATATGTTTCGCCATCTCTATTAATCTCTATTCAAACCAGAAGTAGTTAAAATTAAGAATTTTCAACATTTTCGCCACGAGACAAAAATCGCAATATATATCGACAAGCACTTTTCCGCAATCGATTTAGGCTGTTCATCAGAACCCGCAACACTCTACCATAACCGGAAGTGGTTGTAATTTACTACTACTTCTGGTTTCAATACTAATTTTCGTAGAGCAAAAACGGTAAGATATATCGAGATGCATTTTTTTTACAATTCATTCAGCTTTCCAAAGGACGTTCTTTCTCCTCCCTTAATCATATTTTGAAACCGGAAGTGGTTCAAAGTAACTACAGTAAACCCTCGTTAACACGAATTCCAAGGGGCTGAAAAATCAGGAGTTCCTGTTAAAAGAATTCGTGTTAACCGGGGACCCAAATTTTATTATTCAAATACATTTTCTCCATACATACGCACTACAGTATACAGACTATACATACCACTACAGTATATTATGTATGCCATAGAAAACACTAGAAATGGTATCGAGACGAGACTGAGTAGTCTCGGTCTCGTCTCGATTCCAAATTCGAGACGAGAGCAAGACTATTCTCTGTCTTGATACCATCCACAGAATTGTATCGAAACGAGACAGAGAGTTTCAGTCTCGTCTCGATTTCGAAAAGCACTCCTCGGTATCAAATTCGAGTTAAGATCGAGATCGAGACTAGTTTCGGTCTCGGTACCTTCCTCTGAAAAGTGAAAACACTACAGTAAGTTTATTATCCTATCTTCGAAGATTTAAAAAAAAAAAAAGTTTCCACGCAGAAAATCCAGGTCAAGTTTAAAATTGATAGCTCCGCTAGCAGGGTGAGTACCGCTAGTAACGGAAAGGTATTTATGATTGCTGCCACTAGTTTGGAGTTACAGAGGAGAGAAGATGTTTTGTCTCGAGCTGTCGCCAGCTCGTCTGCCAAGCACCTGCATATTCAGCGCTTGACGAAGGCCAGAATCAACACCTCATAAGAGAGGAAAGATACCTGTTTCTGGTTTTTCTCTTATTTAGAAGGCAATTTTCGTCTGTATAAATACTGTATGACAAAAACTGATCTGGAGTGAAACAAAGGATTGAAAGTTCGTGTTAAATCAAAACCTTTACTGCCGTTGATCTTATTAATCTATTGAAACTAGTAGGAATAGATGTACTACTTTTAGTTTGAGTATTGAATTCCCATAGTTTGGAAGTGAAATCGAAAGTCTCTGGTTTATCAATAAAACACTGCATTCCACCCGTATTGTACTTAATTAATCATTTTCTTAATACACAAACTGAAAGGTGGTATTGAATACAACACTATAAAGAGTTGGATGTTTAAACTTTTCCACAGAAGTCACATACAAAAGTTTTACTATCATTACCTTCTACTCTAGCACATAGGTAATGTATCCACAACGTCCGCTTTTCGTATATCTACACAATTCTTCTCCACTTTTATCTCCTTCTCTGGACTACAGTAATAAATACATTCACCCTCCTACGTCTATTCGGAAGGTTGACTATCTGGAGATCGGTCTGTCGCATATACACTCAAGAAATCACTCTCATAGAATACCTCTGTATCGAAAGGATAAATAACAGATTTACGAAAGACAGAAAGAATGTTATGAAAAATGCATGTTAGTGGACAGAGACGTTCGTAGGGCTGTTTCATGGAGATACTGACCCCCCCGAAATCCAGACTTTTCTGTAAATTTAGTCTAATTTTAGAGGTAATTTTACAAATTTTATTATAATTTATCGTCTGAATTCTACTCATTCTTGCTTTGGAACTTCTTGTATAAAATAAAAACAAATTCTGATCAAAGCATAAACTATCTAATAAATAATAGCGTTACAGTTTCAGCAAAGTATCTTTGCCTTCTGGCCACCTTGTGGCTAAGCGGTTAGTGTAAGATCAACGCCTCTGGAGTGTAACATCAGGGTTTGATACCCGGTGGCAGTACATGTGGCTCGTCTCCCACGTTAAGCAAAATTTCAACTTTCTACTGATGAAGACAAAGATACTTTCCCAAATCTTTAATGCATTTATTTATTAGACAGTATGGGCCTTGTGCACAGTCATTCTGAAGTGTGATTAGTGTCATATTAAAGGGTTCGACTAACATATGTTTCCTTCACTAGTCAGGCCTTTAGTATCACGTTAGTCATACGTCAAAACGACTCTGCATAAGGTCCTATATGTTTTGGACCGAATTTGTTTTGTATTGTATAATTTATCCTCATATTGAATTTGAACCTCCCGAAACAAAGTCCTGCGTACGTCCCAGCTAGAAGATAAGCCTTCCAAAGAACCTCAGTAACTGAGTAGATACGGTTAAAACCAGCCACGTATTGAGTTCCTTGCTGGGATTATCAGAATTAAAGGCTTCCCGTCCATTTCTTTACACTGTAGGATCCACATTTTATTCATGTTTTACTTCGTGGTATTGTCCTAGAAGAAAGAAAAAAAAAACAGAAAGATGTGTGCGGACTAGCGTTGTCAGCTTGATATACCACACCTTTTCTGTTTACCAGTTCCGGCCGTTTCTTTTGAATTGCTAGCTGCACTCTAGCTTTGTAGACAGTATAGGTCCGAATCTAGCTTCCTATCCAGCAGCAAAATCTCGTGATGAACGATGCCCCTCCAATCCCACCAAAGATGCAGTACAATTTCCTGCGTGTTAGCGTAGACTTTGTCACAGCTTGTAGAATTTCTTCTCGCCTCAACCACGATCTTTTTCACACATTTTTGTTGTAGATTATCCAATTTTAATCACTCGTGAGCAACCGCTTCAGAAATGACTCGAGTTCCTTACCTTTTAGTAAGGATTTCACATGGAAATTCGGTGGAGTAAATGTTTTTGAGTCTGACCACATGGCACACAATCACCGAGTTTCTGTTTGTCGCCAGCTTTCTCCAAATGTTTAACACTGACGATGGATATTTACGTCCAGGGCCGTCGCGTGGGTTGTAAGTGCACGGGGCGAGAATTTCTATGCGCCCCTCCCCCTCCAGTGTATTATGAAAAACAACTCCAGTGTTTATTCTTTACTCCTCGATTTAAATATGGAATGTAAGATTATAATGCAAGATAAAAGAAGTTGGTATTATGTCAATTTCATAAAGTGGATGGCTTTTGTAGTTAAAACACAAAAGTTAATGAAAACATTGTTTTGAATTCTTGAAATCGAGTGCTATTCTTGTTTATTTTGAACTTGATACACATCAACAAAGTAACAGCATAGAATATACAATTAACTTTACAAATATTAAATTCCAATATTAAAAAAAAAATCTTCTCGCAGAGGGCTGGAGAGAGTTACAGTTGAATAATCCTAGACGATGTTTTACATTACCGGTAACTTTTAAGTTCAATACTCTATCGGGAGTCCCTCAAGGATCTAGGTCCCCTTTGTTTCTTCTTGTTATTATGATATTCCTCTGTGTATTAAAACGTTTCAAGTTCTTTTTGCTGACAATCTCAAATTATACTCCAAAGTAAGTTCAATTGATGATTGCATGAAACTTCAACAGAATCTACAGAGATTTTGAATATGGTGTGATAAGAATAAATTAGTCTTGAATGTGTCCTAATGTAAATCTACCTTCCACAAGGAAAGAAAACACAATTAACTTTACCTATACAATAAGTGGCACTTCCTTGTCTACCCCAAATACACACAGAAAAATCCGTTCTCCGGACAGCGGTATATTTTACAAATATACGGTATCCTCTTGCTTACTATAGAAATCAGTACGGAGAATACGTTATCCGTATGCTACATAGGCACTGCCCTTAGGTGTTACATCATGCCGTTGCAGGATGTCTGACATGTAACAGTTTTCCGTATTCTATATCACATGCATATACTTATGTTATACCTTCGTCAGCTATATGTTATATACGTCAATTTGTATGTGAGATCCTGACCGCCTACATTGTTTCATACGGAAAATACGTATAGTGGAACACTTATACATAAAGTATCATAAAACATGCGTTTTCAGTTATACTTCTGCTGTACGTTAAGTCCAAAAACTACAGGAATTACGCGTGTAACCTATCTTTTTAAGTACGCCACCTACATTTTTTTTCTCAGTGTACTATCAAAGAACTAGGAGTTATATTTGATAGTAAATTAGCCTTTGCTCAGCACGTTAACGCAATAACGAGTAGTGCATATAGGAACATATGTTTAATTTATAGGATAATAGAGTACAGGATTTCTACAAAGAATCAACAATTATAAGGTTATATATTTCGTTTGTAAGGTCAAAATTAGAATACTGTTGTACTGTTTGGACCAGAGTTGGCGTGGGTCAATGAAAACTTGACCCACGACCCACTGACCCACCACCCACGGTGACCCACTCTGACCCACGACCCACCATGAACCAATGTCATCCACTTTGACCTACTCTGATTCATCAAAATCCATCGTCATCAACTCTGAACACGATCCAAGGCCTTTTCTTTACTGACTAAAGAGTTTGCACTTGTAATAAAACAAGGCTGTGAAATTGACACTAATCGGAGTTTGAATTTTTAGTCAATCGCTCAAGCACCACTCTGTTACAATAACGCTGGATCTGACATTTACGGTATAATATGGTAAAGTGTTTGCAGTGAGGAAATTGAAACAGTCCGAGGTGGGGGAGAAATTAGTGTGTGCCTAAAATATACTTGTACTAAGAGAGTATTCTTGCAAGTGTTAATTTCTCAACGCATTCCAAAAGAAACTTCTATTCGCAGGAAAATGGAATATGGAAAAATGAAATACAATATGGAAAAAGTTATGGTTTTTCAGTTCACAGTATTTTTCTCACAAAAGACTAGAAAAATCAGTTTTCATAGTGTATAAAGGTGCTCGGGAACCCTATGTGAGAGCATCTCCATAAAGTATGCTCATAATTGTAATTTGTGTAATCACTAAAAACACCACGTTAATTTTGTTACAAATATGCATAATTGCAATTATTATGAATATTTATTCAAAGTAGTTTACCTAAAGCAAAGAAGAGACTTACTAAAAATTAGATACAAAGTTGAATAACACAAATAAGCCATTAGTACTACAAGTATACATTTTCCATAACTCGTAATTTCCCACCTTAAAACAAATCTGAAATCGGGTTTATTTCCTGTTGGTAACTTTTTCGTGGTAAATCATCTGCAGCGGAATGATATCCATCCTTCAGCCAAGAAATAACTAGCTCGTCTACTTTGAGCTTGTCTAGCGGTGGGTCATTAAAATTGATGAACAACAAATTAGACAATGTTTGAGCACTTAGTCTATTTCTAATATCAGTCTTCTGTAAATTCATAAGGGGAAATCCCCGTTCGCACTCTGTCTTGGAAATTGATAATACTTCTACCCGATTTCTGCATCTCCTCATCGTTTGAAATACTCAGCAAGAAGTATCATGTCTCTATCACCATAAAACATCTTTTTCATATCGACCATGTCAGTTAGCAATGTCGACTCATGGAGAACAGAAACTTCATCTACCACGCCTTCGATAGGGAATCTTGTGAATAAATTATCAATTAAAGCCTGATAAACTGATGATTTCTTATTTGTTTATAAATTTAATCTTTGTAATTACACATGAAGGTTTGATGCCATTACCAAGTTCCCCCCCCCCCGTCTAGAAAGCGAAAGGGAACGAGGTTCCTGGAAAGTGTTCAGAGATGATTGGGAAGTTCCCTCCTTCTTTCTCTTCAATTAAAACAGTGATGTTTAACGGCGTGCGAGATACTATTTTGTTTTTCGCAAAAATTCGGATCCTCACTACCTCCTTAGGATATTATGCATTATAATAAAAGCAATATAACATCCCAATTTGGATTGAGGCCTAACTAGATACCAAAAGTAATTTCATTTGACTTTATAATTTGACCGTGATGATCAGGTACACATAGTTACATTCAATTTTTTATATAATAATTTATATATTACAGTGATTCAAAAATGTATTTTTTCCAGTAGTTAGCTCCTCTAAAAACTCACAGGTCTCGAAAGCCAAGTAGTAGTATAAGTCCTATTGCAATTATTACAATTAAAAATATCAATATCCAAAAGTGCCTGAAGTTCTCTTTTTCACTTGATTGATATACTCACCTCAGGTAAGTAGACAGAAACAAATGGAAAAGGAAGGTCTTGAAAGTAAAACGAAGACAAATTTACCAGTCTTCAGAAGATACAGTGAGTCTACAATGCAGTGAGCAGAGTGGGTCGGTAGATCATACTGTGTCGGTGGGTCGCAGTGGGTCATGGTGGGTGGTGGGTCGCAGTGGGTCACGGTGAGTGGTGGGTCACAGTGGGTCACATGCTGTTGACCACGACCCACTGACCTTCTCAGAAAACTTGACCCACTTGACCCACCGACCCACTCCATCTCTGGTTTGGACACTAAATGTCATTAAATACTTTGATGCAATAGAAAATATACAGTTTATTTATTTTTTTAAATGCTTGCATACAAGAAAATCGGTTTCTATCCAAAGTATGTCCCCTATGATTTTTTTTTTAGTGCTAGCCGAAGGCTAGCTCCCTTGCGAGGGTTACGCCCTCTATCCGGGGTGAGGAGTGCAGAGACTGGGGAAGGAAGGATATTGTAGGTGGTCTATGGGAAGTAAGAGTAAGCGGAAAGAATCATTTATTTTATTTAGATCATAATTTCAGTTTATTGCTTTTATTGCATTTTATTCAATTTCATTGGACATTATGAACTTTGTTCATAATCATGAGGACTGGGAAAAAATGACAATGAAGTGCATATGACAGGACAACACAAGGATATGTTAGTGAGACGAATGCAGATTATCTTCTTGTCCAGGGGCTGCTCTGGACAGTAATGTACACAAGTGGAGCCCTGTTAGCACAATAGGTTACGGTGCAGCATATGTAGGTGATATATGAAATGGAAGGTGATCAGAAGAATAAGCTGAAGCGACAAAATGATCTGGATGGTCTGGTGGAATGGTTTTGAGATATAAAGAGAAGAGTAGGGATAGAGGGGAAGTAGAAAATTGATATCCTAAATCATAGTGGCGGTCGGCATCCATAGTATCTAGAAGTAATGGATGACGTTGCTGAAACCGGTTTGTGATGAACTTTAGTCGCAACTGTTCAAGATGACGGAGAATGGTAGGAAAAGAGATACGGTCGTAAAGCTCCTGTGTCGGACTGGGAAGCTTGATCCTATAAGCCAGACGAAATGCGTGCCTTTCAAGAACTTGTAATTTCTGATAGAAAAAAGGTAGTGCAGCAACCCAAGCGGGATGACCATAAGTTAGAACTGGACGTAAGAATACCTTATACGTATTAAGGATTGTAGTGGGTTGCAATCCCCATGTGGTACCAACTAGACGTTTTAGTAAATTGAGCCTAGCATACGCTTTACGAATGATTGCTTGAAGATGGGGCCGCCAAGTTAAGTGATGATCGATTATGATACCAAGATAGGTAAAATGTTTAGTAGGTGATATTCGTGTGCCATGAACCTCTAGATTAAGTAGATTGGGGTTTTTCTGAACTCGAGAACGTTTTCGAGGTGGTATGAAGACGATAGCTTGAGTCTTAGTCGAGTTTATATGAAGGCGCCACTTAGCACACCATCGGAGAAAAGAGTCTATTGCTAGGCGGAGTGCAGAATTGATTTGTTGAATAGTTCTGGCTGTGCAAAGAAAGGCAGTGTCATCTGCATATTGAAAAGTATGAACATTGGGAGGAAGGGTTGGCATATCGGCTACAAACAGAAGGTATAGAAGAGGCGAGAGAGCGGAGCCTTGAGGTACACCAGAATGGATAAAGATCGGATGTGATGAGGAACTATTGATGGTAACATAAGATAGGCGGTTAGAAAGAAAATGGAAAATGAAACGGAGGTAGCAGAGTGGAAGCCTAAAACGGTGAAGTTTGAACATGAGGGCTAAATGCCACACTTTATCAAAAGCCTTCTCTAGGTCAAAAAGAATGAGGCATGAAGGCCGAGCAGTGTTATAATGATTTGTGATTAGGTTGAGAAGTCTGAGCAATTGATCATTGATGCTGAAATTAGGTCGGAAACCAGCTTGGTGTACAGGCAAGAGATTATATTGAGAAAGATGGTGATGTAGTCTGATGACAATGATGCGCTCAAGAATTTTGCTAAAAACGGAGGTTAATTGTATTGGACGGTAAGAAGCAACAGAATCTGGAGGTTTGTTGGGCTTAAGAAACATGAGAGTGGAAGAAGTCTTCCAGTCACAGGGGATGTAGCCGGTCCGGAGAATAAAAGAATATATATATGAAAGAAGCAGAAGAAGACAATAAGGAGCCTCTTTGACGATAAGTTATGTGGTCGATACCAGGAGCTGTGTTGCGCTTGCGGTTTACGACAGTGGCGATATCAGATGTAGAAATTGGAGCTGTGAGAGGATTGTCGTCTGGAAGAATGTGTGCTGCGCTGGGTTGTAGATATGAAGATGATAAGTTCAAGCGATCAGTAGGATGTCTTTGAACAAAATCAGATGGGAATGGGGTGAAGGTAGTGTGCAGGTGGTCTGCAAAGGCGTTCGCTTTCTCTTCGTCTGTGTGTAATGGTTGGTTATTTACTAACAGCGGATATGGTGTGCGAGTAAGCTTCCCAGTCAACATATGAAATCGCTTCCAATACTTAGTAGGGTGTGAAGTTTCAGCTAAGTTGTTACACGTCTTTACCCAGTTGCGAAGCTTATGTGCCTTGACGTAGTTACGTACAGTGCGCTGAAGTTGGCGATGATGACGAAGAGCTTCTAGGTTACCAGTGCGCTGATATTCGCGAAAGAATTCGCGAGAACGATGTATGAGAGGTAGGTAGTTTGGCGGTAAACGTGGTTGGTACCTGGATATTTCAGTTGTGGGTATATGAAGGTCAGAAGCGTGATGAATGGAATGAGTGATTTCAGAGACCCGTGCGTAGAGATCATCTTCGGTAGTAGGAGGCTCGATGGTAACCAAATCTTCAGCAATAGTAGTGCGATAATCATCCCACTTGGCTTGATCAAATCGTGGAACACGACGAGGTTCAGGGAGCAAACGAAGAGTAGGAGCCTGCGGTTGATCGATATGAAGTTTGATAGGAAGGTGATCACTACCTATGGAATCGAGCACTTCAAGTGTGCAACGCTGGAAGAGATTGCCAGAAGAAATAACTACGTCAGGTGTGGTATTCGTGATGGGTCTGGTTGCTTTAGGTATATCAAAAACATGGCCGGTGGTATGAGTAGTAATGAAGTCAAGGAAGCTTTGTTTCTGATTAGCTGGACGGCTGTGAATATTGATGTCGGCCATTATGATATAATATTTAAAGTTATTGGAGATGTAAAGAAAGAATGAGCGTGGGATGGGATGTCCAGGGCGTACATATATGGTAGCTATGGTAACGTAAAGGGAGTGGAAGTACAACGTAGTAATGAGATACTCTGGAACATTAATCAATGCAGGATGATATTGGCGGTGACTAATCGAAGGATGGAAGCCAATGGCCACTCCTCCGTTTGCTCGGCGTGCTGCAATGGTAGAATCTGAACGGAGTAGGGTATAGCGAGGTATCCTGAACGTCATAGATGGAGTAAGGAGAGTTTCGTTCAGAAGGAAAGCCTGAATATTTTCTTCTAGAAGTAGCTGTTCGAAGAGAGTGTACTGGGAAGTAAGTGACCGAATATTAAGAAACAGTAATGAAATACCCATGATTAAGGTGCAGGAGTAGTGTTGGAAGTGTCGGAGGAGACATGTAATTCGTCAAGAGGGGTGGCATGAAAATAGACATGAGGTCCAGAGTAAGTAGCTTGGAAAGAATATTTAAAGATGATGCGGGCTGCGTGATTGACCACCTGGAGAATATGTTGACGTAGAAAAGGATGAATATTTTGCAATGTGATGGTAAAGAACGAAAGGAGTTGATGGATGGAAATTGCTTCGCCAAGAGGTTGGGGTGGTACATTGTGTTGAATGTCAGGCAGGACGGGTCGCAGCGGAACAGTGAGCTCCGGATTTAAAGGTTCGGCCGTTGGCCGTGCTTTGCAGCGATAGCTATATGTGGGGTGTTGTTCCGGGCACGTAGAGCATTGAGGTGGCTTCGTTAGGTTATTGCAAGCTTTCGTTTCGTGGTTTCCACTGCAGTACCCACACTTGCTTGGCTGCGTGCATTTCGATGTTGGATGTGAATTGTATGCTTGGCAACGCTCACATCTTAATGGTAAAGGTGGCGGCGATTTCGATGGCTCTACGCGATGTTTCTTTTTATAGATGAGGGCGCCATGAGTAAGAAGATCATCAATAGTGGTTTGAGAATTGGTTAATATTCGTACCATATAGGTAGCTCCTTGATCGTTTTTAATACGAAGGCATTTTACAATGGAGTGTCCCTCAAGAGTAAGTTCTTCCATGACTTCGTCGTCGGTTAGAGAAGGGTCAACCCCTCTAATGACATGACAACCGAAAGAGCCGGTGTTTTACGTGGTGGCGGTGCTTGACGAAATGTCTTAGGTTCGAGGCGCTTCATATTGGCGTGCTTACCAAAAATTTCAAAGCTGCACTTATTTCGCACAGTAGTTAAGAAAGTAGAATCGTAAGATTTGAAAATGATTCCGTTTCGAGTGCGAACTATCTGTGCTACAGAAGCGCGTGGCAGATATTTTACAAGTTGTTGGAAGGCTAGATTTGTATTGTCAAACTTGGTGTCAAAATTGGTGAGCAGAAATGAATACAGACACGGTTTGGAGGTATCCTGAATAGATGGGAATTCTTTGTCGTCGTCTAGATTCATTGAACTGACAGATTGTTCAGAATCACTTACAGTATGATGGCGTTTAGTCGGTGGTTGATGAGAAGTGCTGTTGGCTTTATCCGGTGTACGAGAGCGGCATCTACCAGTATTCTTGCCTTGAGATGTAGTTTGCTGTCTGCGGTCGGCCTTCTTACCCACCGAGGTAGGTTCGATAGACGGACCCGGAGGTAACGGTGGTAGTCCCGGATGGCCACCTGATGCCATCCCTTGAGATGTTAGACGACTCTGACACTGAAGATGACAGGAAATGCAATGAGATGACGTGCTAGGGGAAGCCCACTGTGGCTCTCACTTGAGGCAACAATACGTCCTCGCGGAGATGTCGGTCAGTGCGAACACTGGCCCTCCACAAAATAGATGATGAAGAGAATGGATGATGATGGCCACGGGCTCCCACTTGAGTCAACAATACGGACTTCAAGGGGATGTCGATTGTCTGTAGCAGAGCAATCCTCCCTGAATGAACAAAAATAATATTAGTAGCTCTCAGAGCGTTAGTAATTCTTCTCAGACCTATGAATCGAAGATCGATTCTGACTTCTGAGTTGAGATGACCCCTATGAAGACTTAGAAATGAATTTGTTTTCAAACATTAGAAAAACGGAGATGGGTGTTATATCTGTTATTATTAAGTATTCTGCGTTTCGGCAGGTCCTGGGACTAATGAGGATTTTTTCTTTTTGTTTCTTTTTTTTTCTTTTTTTTTTTTCAAGTTTTAGATTTGGGCCTAGAAATGTTACTTCCACTTTTCTCGATCTTCAGCTTTCTCTTTTAACTCCCAATATTTTCTCCTATCTTTCAAATCATTTTCTCCATCTTATAAATTATATCTCTTGATCTTACATAAATTAAACGGTAAAACTGACTGTCCAGAATTAGGTTCAGAAGTGTTATTACGTGTCCCAATAGGTAAGACTAGAACAGCAAACACTGGACATTCTATTGTTGAAAACCAAGAACTAACATATTACATAAGTCTCCTGTTTGGAGAAAGTGTACTTCATATAACGTAATGATTAGTCAAGTTGATTTTGAGTTTAACATCCCGTTCTGCAACGAGGCTATATGAGACGTAGACCTACTGATTAACGTGGAATCTGAACATGAGCCCCGCTGGGAATCGAACCTGATCTCCCACGTCAAAAGCGCTTACGCTAACCGCTTAGCCGTTAAGGAGCTCAGGAAATGATTAGATTTCATGTAGTGGATGTATTTAGTGTGTCCAAAAACAAATTCAAAACAACTGTCAGGTAATAACTTCTGCATAATTAAACGTATATTTATGTATGGATAATAATGCACAGGTATGTATAATAGTGTATGTTAGATAATAATGTACACAGCACTATAACTGGGAATTAAACCTGTTGTGTTGTCCTTATGAAATAAATAAATTTTACTTAGCCGTGGCCTGATCATTATTAAAATATCTGAATTAACATTATTTTTTTAAAAAATCATTTACCAACATAATCTGAATACCTTGAATTTTGTTGATTCTGTTGTTTTCGTAGAATATTCTGCTTTTGCTGTGGTTGGTGGCCAACTGCGATGAACGTTTTAGGCATAAAAATTTCCATAATAAAAACGAATGAGCAATCTTTCGGCTGTTGCTTTTGACATGTCTGACACTAAGAGCAGTCAAAAAGTTCCCGGAATTGTGTAACTCTTTGTTACCACTGTATGTATACAGCTCACAGATGACGAGAAGAACCCTAGCAGAAGTAGTGTGACGTAGGTATGAGCTTGCCTAGTTTTCGCACGGGGGTTTCAAGTGACACCACATAATAGCACACAGATAACTACCCGGAGTACCAAACGACATCTAAGTATAGACCACACCTCAAAAACCGAAAATGGACTTGACCGTGTCGTTGACCTTTCCCCGCTATCCCTGTTTTAGGGTTCTTCTCGTCATCTGTGAGCTGTACAGTTACTTAATCGTCTTCAAAAATGACACCTTTGGAACACACACACACAATTCCACCGCTCCTGCGATTGGTGGAAACACGGACGAAAGATCTCTTTTGGTATCTTCCGAAGTTCAGCTGTCGCATTAGTTTTGACCTTCTCTACGTTCTCTAGGTCCATTTTCAGCTTTGGAAAGAGCCATATATCCGATGATAATAACCTGTTTTTAAGGCTATCAAACTCACTGAATCAGATTTCCTTCAATTTGCACATGAATTTGATGTTTGTGCGATGCTCTGCGACTGATCACTACATACTACTCCGTTCAGCTACACTATTAGCACACTGCCTGTTATGACCTGTTCACACTTGTCAATTTCATAATTAGGTAATCTAAGGACTGTACAAGATTCATTGTGATTGCGCCACAAATGCCAAAACAACAACAGCATTCTTAATACATAGTAGCTGTATTCATTCCTGCTTTTTCTTTACTATAATGATTTACAGATAGTTTATTGTCTGACGTTTGGTTCTTTTCCGCTTCACGAGTATAGAAACACTTGACAACGACCGGATTCTACTTCGGTTTTTGGGGCGCACCAATTGAAAACTTTTTTTCGTTTTCTTCTATTTAGTTCCCCTCTCATTCTTCTTCCTACTTTTAAACCTCGTTCGAGTTTCTCTCTCATTCGTGGATTCTTTTTACCTCTTTCTTTCTCTTTGCATATTCTATAAAATATTACATTTCAGTCCGAAAAGGAGTTAATCCTGAGTTTAATTATCTTCCCTGTGTATAATTTAAAGAACCTTTCCATCTTCTCATTCTGAGTTTTTCTTTTTTTTTCTTCCTGTACATCCTTTTTCTCGTCCGCCAAATTCTATTTTCTCTTTCTCGACTTCTTTCGAGATTAATACGTACTTAGAAGGATAGCGGGAATTAGCGCATCCTGTCTTGTCAGAGAAATGGCGATATTGCACTAGTTTCCAATAGAAAAAAGAACCAAGATGAAAAATTGTTAAAGTTAATATAAGGATTTTTTTTAAACAAAAATGATGTTGATGATTCTGATCACGCAAAATCTCTCATGGAACTAATTTTTCTTCACTTCTTTCGCTTTTTTTTATTTCCTAACTGAGGTTATTCTATGAGGATATCTCTATTTCGGAAAAGAGCAATCTTTCATTTTCTTTGTTTTATTGCAAAGAGTGTCTGCCCTATGTGGCAAAGGAAAAAACACTTAAAATAGAAGGAATTCAATAGTGACTGACCTCTCTTTTTAAATTTAGTATATATATATATATATATATATATATATATATATATATATATATATATATATATATATATATATATATATATATATATAAACGGAGTTTAACTTAAAAAACAATTAAACAATCTTAATTCCACATTTAACTAACTCGATGGCCTATGGAACCCGAAGGTTCAATGCCGTGTTCACAAAAGCTCTCCATTGACTTATGTTCTTAGCCAACTGGATCCAGTTTCTACTTTGTATTCCCATTTCTGCGAAATTCAACTTAGCATTGTCCTCCCATCTATATCTAGGTCTTCCTAATGGTCGTTTTGCGATTGGATTTCCGGTTAAAACTTTGAAAGCGTTAATACTTTCTTTCATTCTTGTTACATGCCCTTCTCATCTGAGCCTCCTAGACTTGAGGACCTTAGCAATGTGTGGTAAAAAGTATAAATTATGCAATTCGTCGTTATGAAGTTTCCGCCATTCCTCATTTCTGTTCTTCTTAGGTCCGAATATTTATCTCAAGATATTGTTCTCAAATACTTTCAGTCTACTTTCTTCCGTCAAAGTAAGCAATCATTTTTTCTCAACTATACAGCACAATAGGCATAATTATCGTTTTATATCTTTTAACGATAATTCAAGGTCTTCGACATTTTTCTACTTCTTAATTTTGGGAAAACACAATTAGTATAACTTCTGATGAGAAGTTTTTGCGCGAAGTTTCCTTAACCGAGCCAAAAATTTCCTCAACTGAAATATCCACCATTCTTGTTCTATTTTCACAAATTTGTAGGCGATGATAGTAAGCTATTTCAGCTCAATTTTCCATCTCGAATATCGTTACCTAAATTCCTTCTTACAGTACATTACTGGTGTCACATTTAGGAAATCGTTACTAAGGATGATAACGTAAATTTTCAAAACACAGGCCACGTGAACTTACGAGTTCAATTGGAATTCGAACCCCATTTTTTTTTTTTATCAGAAATCGAACAAGAATTCAGCACACTAAACGCACTAACAAAACAGCCACAAGGAAGCTGTAATTTTTATTCACTTACTTTCGAATAATCTGCAGGAAATAAGGTACAGTTGTTAGAAAAGGAACGGCACTTAATCTATACTATAAAATTGAAAGTGACTATGTATGTGATTCTCAATCTCTTGAACCGCACGAGCGATCTCGATCAAATTTTTAACGTAGATGCAGCTCTGGCCTGGGAGTGTTTTTAGCTATTCATTTTGAGAAGCAGGAGAAAGACTTTTTAAAAAATAAATAAAACTTAATAACTCTTGAACCAAACGACCAATCTTGAATATTCACATCCGGAATTTAATTAAATTATTGCGACGCTTTCTTCAAAATACGTAAGAAAGATAGGGTAAACGTGCTGCTAGCTGTTGGGGATTTGTGCTCCTTGAAACTCATCTTAAGAAAATATGTAAGCAGTGGTTAATTTTCAGTTTATTTGTAACTGTTTTACTAGATTATTCTTTCCCCTTTGTTTCTTTCTTGTACACTCATGTCCAAAATTATTGTCGCATATCTATAACTGTCTTCTTGTAAAAATATAATTTGATGATGATTTTTCAGGGTACATTTAATACTGATACTATGTGTATAATCGGGAAATGTATATTTGTGGGAAATTTCATAGGAAAATAATTATAAATACGAACATTAGGATGAGTAAAACAAAATGTTGCAAAATGAACAAGGATTATTTATTTTCTTTTTATTGTTTTTACTTACTGCTCTTTTGACATGAAATTTACCACATACATGTCTTTGCCGATTGTACACATACTAACATTATAAGAAATACCGGGCGAATTCGTTATGAGATCATATTCCTACAACAACACATTTATAGACATGCGACAATAATTTTGGACTTGAGTGTACTTCCTATTTTGTTCAATCGGCTCTTTCCTATCGACCGGTACATTCATAATACAGGGGAAATAAATGTATTTTTACCTGTTAGCATACTACAACTTTATTATCCAGTGCCAATAGTTATGGCAACTTTGAAAGTAGCAACCGATTCTATGCTGATTCGAGAAACTTCGGCGTTACTACAATAATGTCTAGACTGTTATCCCTCCACCAGCCAAATTACACTCTTCTTTAACATTGGAGTTCATTCTCTTAATGGTAAAACATTAAACATTCTACAATTGTGTCCTTTTCTGGAGCTATGTGGGCCAGATGGTCTCTGATTTGAAACATTAGGTGTTGATCCCTCACGGAATTCAAATCCTAACTGCAACACGGCGTTTCTAATTGCATTTGTCCGGTCTCAAAATAGGGAGATACAGATATCTTTAATAAAATTAGTAAAAGAAGGAATTAATAAAAAAGAACAATGAATTATATGAATTGAAAACTTTATAGTATCTGATCTTTTGCTGTATGTGGTTTTAGGTTTATAAGATTTCGTTATTGACTGAACATTGTAAGATAGAAAACTACTTAAGTTACACAATAGGGAGCCCTTGTCTAAAAAGTCAAAAATAATATCAAATGAGACCCGATAGAAAGACTACACGTAGACTAACTTATCTATCTATATATTAAAATGCTAGGTTTATATGTTTGTCTCCAAAGAAAACTTTATATGTTTGTCTCCAATCATTTCGACAATGAGATCTCGAAAACAACAAATGCTAGAAACGTGCTGTTTTCGCTGGTCGATTCCAAATTTTGTTTAGATTGTCCAATTGTAGTTGAATATTTTTTTAAAAAAACGTGACTGTTATTTCTTTATTAGATGTTTAGGGGTATACTGGAAGTGTTGAAATTTTTAAAAGGTAAAAAATCATATCCTGTGAGTTATACATTCCAACATAGCATAGTTGTACACAGGGGTTGCATATCTCAGGCATTTGTTCCATGGCTAAATGATAATGCAAAATCAAGGATAAGAATTTCTCCAGGCTAAGATTAATCTTTATTGTTTGAAATCTTTTGCGCAATGAACACCATATATCGCTGACATTATAATTATTTGTGTATGTAATGTATTTGCTTATTAAACACTACATGCAAGAAGAAGGAACACACTGATCATACTTGAATTTAAAACTCCAACCGGAAGTAAACTCAATCTTGCAAACGGTGCGAGATATTGAAAAGATAATCGAAAAAATGTCCCATTTATAGTGCCCATTATATACCTTTTTATTATTATTATTGTTAAGACGTCTTTTACTTGCGTCTCTAAAGAGACATGAACAGATATTTTGAGGAATGTCAAGGAGATTCATGTTCATATGTGAATGATTGGCTGTATAGAGAGCGCAGGTTCAGCTAGTATAAATAAAAAAGAAAGTGACTATGTTTGTGACTTAATAACTCTTGAACCACCAACCGATCTCTATCAAATTTCCAACATAGATGAGGTTCAGGTCTGGGATGGCTTTTTCTTTTCTTTTTTTTCTTTTCTTTTTTTTTACGATGATGATGTATAAAAATGATCAAAAATGACCGGTATTGGTGCCAAATCCATTGTTTTCGGGGTTGCTGAGATGAACAATGACACTTTCGATGTCAAAAGCTGTAAGTTTTACGTCCCAGGCTTATGCCGGCTAGGCTGAAAGAGGCGGTGATTATGAGAAATAAATGCAATGGTTGAATGGAGAAAGTGGGAGGAAACGAGAGAGTTCCGAGAAAACCCACGTACACAGTGTTTTTCCACCACAAAGCTCACTTGGCGCTAGCTGGGATCTAATCAAGGAACCCATACACCAGAAGTGAATACTCTAGCACTGAGCCAACGTGAGTCTAACGAAAAGAAAAATAATGAATTATATAAACTAAAAAGTTCATAGTATCTGATTCTTTGGTGTATGTGGTCTCAGGTTTGATTTCGTCACTGACTTAACATAGTAAGATGGTTGGAAAATTACTGATATTATCGCGAAAGCAAACTCCGTTCTAGAAACCCAGGAATAATATCAAATTTGACCGATAGAGAGACTACACATAACTTATACATATTATTTTGAGCGTTTGAGTTACATTCATGATAATTCTATCTGATGATCTTAAAGAGTGAGAGAAGATTGTAACATCTGTATCAGATAGGGGAATACTTTAACGCTAATGACCGATTGCTGACATCATCTTAATAAGAGAGAAATAAAAATAAAATTATTTACTTTTCCTTTGCTATGCTTACAAGCAAAAGCAGTAAAGAAAAAGAGCTGCTTTCCAATTTCATATATATTTTTTCTTTTTGTATCTGTCTTCCCGTTGACTGCTACCACTTCGGCGATTTCTTTGAATTTCTGTCTCTCTCTGGTTGGTGACATGGAAGGCCCTAATGAATAGGACCTTCTCGTTTTTCTTCTTCTTCTTTCTATATTCGTGTTCGTTCGGTTGTTCGTTTTGGGCGAAAAAGGTAAGATTATTATTTTTTTCACTATCTATCCATCTTTCTTTCTTTCCGCTGCCTTCTTTTCATTTGTCGACAGTTTTTTGTTTTTCGTTCTTTCCTGCTTTCTATCATCTCTTTTCACTCTCTTGAAATTTATTTAATTTCCAACTCAAAGTCATAATTAAAGAAAGAAAAGGAAGATAAAAAAACGGTAGGGAAGTCACAGATTGGGATGAGATAAGCGTAGAAGAAAAAGCAAAAGCAAAGAAAAAAGTCAGGGTTCTAAAGTGCTTCCTTGTGGAACTCCAACGATTTTGTTTCCATTTTTCTTATTTTTTCATTCATTTTCTGTCTACCGATTTTGGTGGAAAAAGAAACGTTAAGAACTAGATTTTATTAGCTAAATCGCGGAGTCAGAATCATTTGCTTGCAACTTAATGGTATATTTCCGTTTTTTTTTTTTTCGTTTCTTGCTTAGTCAATCCTCTATTTTTCTTTCTTTTTTTTCGTTTAATCTTCTCGCGCTTACTGACAAGTGGTTCGTGCCAAAATCATCGTCTGTAAGAAGTGGGCAAAACTCAAAGAATGGTGTAAAACAAAATAGTTGAGTACACATAATGATGGTATATGAAGTTAGGTATAAGTATTACACTTCTGATGCCATTAAGAAAATCTGAGCTCTAATATGAGTTGTTACTATAATAATACATAACAGTAAGATTAAATATTATAAATTACTAATTAAAGCAATTGTGATACTTGTAGTAGTTATATAGCCCTACTTATATTAGAGACCTGCACGGGCCGGGCTTGGGCGGGCCGACTCTGTTATCTCTATGGGTCGGGCCAGGCTTGGGCGGCCGACACTGTTATTTCTTTGGGCCGGGCCGGGCTTGGGCTGGGGCAGATCAATTGCAATTCTTTAATAATTATTGACTTTCGTTAAACGATAATTGGAATAAAGCCAAACGTTGAAGAAGTGTGTCCGTGAAAAATGTTACAAAGAATGCAATAGCTATTTACAGCTTGTGTTGCTTAGCGGCTCCACTTTCACTATAGAGGATTGCAGGCATTATGCGGTAAATTGAGCTCTGACCTTGACCATCACTGAACTCAAAATATAACAAGAAGGGGTGGGAATGTTTTGCCTGTCGCTAAACAATATTGCCATCTTCCCTTTATGCTAAAAATCAATTAAGTTAGATTTTTGTTACAGGGAATGGAGTTTTTGTTCTCTCGATGACAGGCAAAGTTCTAGGAGGCAATGGTACCATTCGGGAGGCAAGCGTCAGGTTGTAAACCAGAGTTTAGAAAATGTTTCTGAGGTTAGGTCAAATTTAGTACTAAGTTTTGAGAAAGATTGGGGCTCGAGCTAATTTTTTAAAAAATTATCGGGCCGGGGTCGGGCCAAAAACTTTTAAAATTTATCGGGCCCGGGCCGGGCTCGGGCCGAAAAACTCCAAAACTTTTCGGGCCCGGGCCGGGCTCGGTCCGAAAAACTGCAAAACTTTTCGGGCCCGGGCTGGGCCGGGCCTAGGTACGTTCGGACTGGATTGGGCTCGGGCCGAAAAATTCGGCCCGTGCAGGTCTCTGACTTATATATATGTCACTGAAGCGCCGATTCAAAATAACTATGAAAATGAGGATTAATGCTATGAATAATACAGAAAGCAACAAAAATGAAATTTATAAATCCAAGTTGTAAATTACACAAGTTCTATTTGGTACACATTGCAAGTAAAATGCACTTATCGAGCCTTCGTGTTACATGTACTCGTGGATAAATCTCGTATTAAGTTCCAAAAGTAACCGACGAGCATTGCAACCCCACAATTCCATAGACGTCCGAATGGGAGGGCAGGGTTGGGCCCTCCCCCCCCCCCCGGTTCACGAAAATGTATTAAATTCCTTAAGATTTTCTTAATACAAACAAAAAAATACCAACGTAATATAGCAACCAGGTAGATGAGCCTCCTCCCTAGAAAATTTTCTTCGGGTTCCGATGCACAATTCCCTTTATATCTGTGTTTTAAGACTCGAATTGATTGGTGAAACCTTTCATCATGTTCACTCAACATAGCTCTTAAATTAGCTTAAAGGAAGGCGGGGGAGAGAATCGAATTTACTATCTAGAAGATGAACTTGTGCAACGCATATCGTTGATAACCTGACAACAACTCTTCAACCACTTGCAAATAGTTTTCACTTCTTACCGTATGTTTGGTCTAAATTTGCTGACTTCGCAATACATCTGCCGTGAAAATAAACAGTTTTGAAGATATTGAATTTTCTGTGAAGTCTCTAGGATATTTTCTTTCTTTTATGCGTGTTTGTATTTTTTTCGGTGGTGAATTATTAGTTTTTTAAATATATTTTGCATTTTTATACTTACTTTATATATATGATGGTTGCAGTTTGTTTTGTTAATTTTCATCTTGCGTCAATGATTAACTACTAAAATCTTGTAATGCACTGTATTATATGTTTTTCGTAATACTTTGATTTATACAATGTATAAGCATCCTATTATCAATGCTTGTTTGTGCCTTGTTAAAAATTAGCTAATAAATAAATATTTATGTATCCTGCCTTTAGCTAAACTACTCAGTCCTTATTTACATGGGTTTGATTAATTAATATTGCTAATACGATGCGCATTTATCATTCGAAAATTAAAAAGAAAACTCTAATCTTGTCTCTTTTTTTTAAGTAAAATCTGAACAACTTTTTGGGACATAAAAGTGTCAAGGAGACCAACTCATCCCTACCGAAAGGTTCGCTTTTTTCAAAAAATTAAGTTAAATTCATGTTGGGAAGGTAAAAAATTACATCAACTTTTTGTTAAGAAATTAGTAGATTCAGTGGTGACTTCAGATTTATCCCTTGGGTGACTTTCAATACACACGGGGTGGAAAATAATACTGTCAAAATGCTGGTAACACACATGTCATCGGAGATAATTTCCCGGCAGGAATTTCGTAACTCAAAAAGGGTAGAATCTTCTCCGGTACATCCCTGAAATCGTTACTGAGCAGAACGTGTGTTCTCCAAGGTCAGAATAATGATTTTAGAAGATATTTGGAATATATATATATATATATATATATATATATATATATATATATATATATATATATATATATATATATATATATATATATATATATATATATATATATATATATATATATATATATATATATATATATATACAAATATTTTCTGTTTTCAATATACTTGCTGATGCAAGTTCCATACGCAAACGCTCACCCCATGTTCCCATTTAGAGGCCATATTAAGTAAAATCCATATTACTGTCAGCCCCGCATACATTGGAAATATTTGTATATAGTTTCAAGGCTGCATAGCTTATTGTTTCGGGTTTCTAAGAATTGTACATCCAGAGTCTGCCAGCAACGTCCTGCATAACCAGAAAATATTATTATACTTAGTCGAAACATTTACTGGAGCCTTGGATTGAATAACTTAAGAACTTAATACTGTTTATTAACTTGCACCTCCTGACAAGTACTGTAATGAAAAAGTGCCGTTGATGATTGTTAGGATAATGACGATGATGATGGTAAAAAGACAAAGCTGTTGAAAGGGGAAAGTCAAAAGATAGATTGTCTTTCGTAAACACTTCTTTCCCCTTCCCTAATAGATTCCTACGGGGAAAGACACTACCTTATGAGGCCCCTACCACTTTGGTCGTGGTTCGCCCTTCATCTTAACCGATACTCCCTTTCTTTACGTTTGGCACCGTAATTGAAAAGTAATGAAGACGAATTAAGATAAATCCTCTGCAAGACCTTCAACCCTCGTTTCGCGAACAGAATAATGGAAACGGAAAGAATATGGAAACTTTATTTTCTTCTCCCTTGTAATCATTAACGGGGTTTAAAATGTGTTACATGCTTTCAATTCTCTCTGTAGATGAAGCGCAGAGGAATTCTTCCTGGTTTCGCCACTAGAGGACACTACAGTGCAATTCATTTCATCCAACAAGTAAATGTTGTTTTGTTAACTCCAGATAAATACGTTGTTAATATACCGTAAAACAGGGCTGCTTTGGTACAATTTTGAGACTAATTAGAAAATTACCAAAAGTTTTCATTATTTAGATACGAAATTGGCTGAGCAAAGTAGAATCAACTTTCAGCTTTGTAAATATGAGCAGAATTTAACTCTCCGGGCAATTTGTACTGAGATATTCCTCTCCCTCATTCACGGGGATAACTTTGCGACAAGTCATATTTTCAAGATAGTATACATTGGAAATATAAAATATATTAAATTCTAAAAGAGCATGTTTATTCTTAAGTATCTTATCAATGATCCTGTTGAGCATATTTGCTAAAAGAGTGCGTGTGCCAAAGAAATACAAAAGAACACAAAATAACTTTTGCTGGATAAATCAAGCTAAAACTATGAAAGTACAATGGAGTTCTAACGAACACACACACTCACTAAACATTGTGGTGTACAAGTGCAACAATGAAACGAAGAAAAAGTGTTCAAAGTGCACGTAAAGTATAGTGAACAAATCACTATTCGTCGTACAAAACCAGCTTGTTCATACTGAAGATTCCTAGATAGTTTCTTCGTGTGTGGGAATTTGGTATCTGAAAAAATCTTATATGTCTTTATTCTTTCTTTCTTTTTGGTCATTTCCAACAATGACTGCATTTCTGCACGGTGCTGACAGTCTTTCGGGTAATTCGTCCCGGGTATAGCTTACCTTCAATGTTTAGGACCATGAACTAATCCTCACCCAAACTTGGCACCCGCTTGTTAGTGGCCTGAAATTGTATACACGACTCCAAAAGTGCATTACCACCTGCAATTCTCCTTTTCCTGCAATAGCAGGCAACCCAAAAAACTCGGCGCTTCGGTTGGTTGCGAATTCGAAAGGCGTTGGACCAAACCTCAATTTTGTAACAAATATATCAGTGTGGCAAAATGCAAATAACAGAATAAAACGAATTATTGAAAATGACAATTTTATTATCGTGGCGAAGTTGGATGACATCAAAAGTTACAACATGATCTTACTTAAGAAGCTCAAACAAGATGAATGGCAAACAACACATATCACAGGAAAGCATTTCTCTCCTCCTCCGCAACAAAAAATAATCTCATAAAAAGAAAAAAGTTACATAATGTGAAGGTTTAATATAAAAGCCTCACCAAATATTTTGAAAGTTGACAATGGAAAATTCAAGAACAACTGAACCGAAGTGCATGCGAATGAATTGTGCACAGATATTGCAGACGTAAAATGAGGATACGGGTTTCGTATTTTCCTAAAAAAAAAAGGTTGGGTGGGGCACGAGCCCCTCCAAACCTTTGATCACGAAATATGAAACGTACTAGTAACACTATGTCAAATGTGTGTAAAGGACATGAAGAATTGCAACGAAACTTTGTGTATGGACAATACGCCAAAAATAAACGAATACGGGTTTTTATGTTCTGTGGAAAAACGATTTTAGGGGGCAAAAGTCCCTACGCAAAATGTTTAATGCTGACGCCCGAAAGGCAAGGAAAAGTGAATGAAAGTGAATGAAATTGTGAACAGAGATTGCAGACGTAAAATGAGAATACGGGTATCGAATTTTCTTGGAAAAAATGTTGGGTGGGGCACGTTCCCCTGCAAACCTTTGATCACGGAATATGAAATGTGCAAGTAATACTATGTGAAATGTGTGTAACGGACATGAAGAATTGCCAGGAAACTTTACGTATAGACAACACGCAAAAAACAAAGGAATACGGTTTTTCATTTTCTGTGGAAAAACGGTTTCAGGGGGCAAAAGAACCCACCCCAAAATTTTGAAAATTAACGCCCAAAAGATTAAAGAAGTGAACCGAAGGGAATGAAATTTTGCACACATATTGTAGACATAAAATGTGGGTATATGGGTTTCGTATTTACCTGGAAAAGACGGTTAGGTGGGACACGGGCCCCTCCAAACCTTTGATCACGAAATATCGAAAGTGATAGTAACAGTATGTGAAATGTGTGTAAAGGGCATGAAGAATTGTTACGAAACTCTGTGTATGGACAATACGACAAAAATAAACGAATACGGGTTTTCATGTTCTGTGGAAAAACGATTTAGGGGCAAAAAGTCCCCACGCAAAATTTTTAAAGCTGACGCCCGAAAGGCAAGAAGAAGTGAACCGAAGTGAATGAAATTGTGAACAGAGATTGCAGACGTAAAATGGGGATACGGGTTTCGTATTTTCTTTAAAAAAATGTTGGGTGAGGCACGGACCCCTCCAAACCTTTGATCACGGAATATGAAATGTGCTAGTAACACTATGTCAAATGTATGTAAAGGACATGAAGAATTGCAACGAAACTTTATGTATAGACAATACGCAAAACACAAAGGAATACGGTTTTTCATTTTCTGCGGAAAAACGGTTTCAGGGGGCAAAAGAACCCACAAGAAACTTTTGAAAGTTGGCGCCCGAAAGATAAAAAGAAGTGAACCGAAGTGAATGAAATTTTGCACACATATTGTAGACATATAATTTTGGTATACGAGTTTTGTATTTACTTGAAAAAGACGGTTAGGTGGGGCACGGATCCCTCCAATCATTTGATCACGAAATATCAAAAGTTCTGGTAAAAGTATGTGAGATGTGTGCAACGACATGTAGAATTGCAACATAGCTTTCTGTATGGACAATACGAAAAAAATAAACGAATAAGGGTTTTCATGTTCTGTGGAAGAACGATTTTAGGGGGCAAAAGTACCTACGCAAAATTTTTAAAGCTGACGCACGGAAAGCAAGGAGAAGTGAACCGAAGTGAATTAAATTGCGAACAGAGATACAGACGTAAAATGAGGATACGGGTTTCGTATTTTGCTGATAAAAATGTTGGGTGAAGCACGGACCCTGCCAAACCTTTGATCACGAAATTTGAGAAGTGCTAATCACACTATGTTTATTTACTGCGGAAATACGGTTTTAGGGGGCAAAAGCTCGCACCGAAAATTTTAAAGGTAGACGCTCCAAAGGCAAATAGAAGTTAACCGAATTGAATGGAATTGTGAACAGATATTGCAGACGTAAAATGAGGGTACGGGTTTCGTATTTTCATAAAAAAACGGTTGGGTGGTGCACGGACCCCACGAAATATGAAAAGTGTTAGTAACACTAGGTCAAATGTGTAAAGGACATGAAGAATTGCAGTGAAACTTTACGTGTTGACAATACGCAAGAAATAAATGAATACGGGTTTTTAATTTTCTGCGGAAAAACTGTGTTAGAGGGCAAAACTATCACCCAAAATTTTGAAAGCTTACGCCCGAAAGGCAAGAAGAAGTGAACCGAAGTGAATGAAATTATGCACAGATATTTTACACACAAAATAAGGGAATACGAATTTCGTATTTTCCTGGAAAAAATATGGTTGGGTGGGGCACGGAGTTCTCCAAACATTTGATCACGAAAACGTTGTAAGCATTAAAGGTGCCTCCCGAAACATTATAAAATACTATATATACTGTTTGTGCTTACTGTTGATCTTCCAAATTTGAAAAATCGGATGGATGCACTTGTGAAACACGAAAGGTCTTATTGTACATACCCAATATATACACACAATTTCTTTCGCTTCTGTCCACTCCTTCAACTACCAGACGCCTCGGTCCACCCAAAAGTTCTTTCTTTGCAGGAAAATACGAAACACGTATTCCTCATCTTACCTCTACAATATTTGAGCAGAGTTTCATTCACTTGGGTCCACTTGTTTTTGCCTTTTCAGCGTAAATTTTCCAAATTTTGTGTTGAGACCTTTTCCCCTTTACCGTTTTTCCACAGAAAGTAAAAAAACGCATTAGTTATTTTTCGCATGTTATCACTACACAAAATTTCGTTGCAATTCTTCATGTTCTGTAGGCACTTTGGCATACTGTTATTAGCACTTTTGATATTACGTGATCAAAGATTTCGAGGGGTCTGTGGCCCACCTAACCGTTTTTTCCAAGAAAATACGAAACCCGTATTCCCTCATTTTGTGTCTACAATATCTGTTCACAATTTCATTCACTTCGGTCCACTTGTTATTACCTTTCGGGCGTCAACTCTCAAAATTTTGGGTCTGGTTTATCGCCCCCCTGAAACAACTTTACCGCAGAAAATAAAAATACACGTATTAGTTTATTTTATGTGTAGTATCTACCTACCAAATTTTATCAAAATCGGAGTATTACACTTGGGAAGTGTTACTTGTCAGTCATTGTAGATCTATTTTCCTTGTTTTTCCATCAATAAGAAATTGCCTGACAAGTAAAGGGTTCAAATGGATGAATCGAGTTGCGGGATGAGACTTAGTGCGACTGATAGAAGATATGGAAATATGTATATGTGCAAAGTTATAAGGGCTGAACGCCATAAGAAACGGACGGGGTCAAAATTGATGGGAGGAAAGCTATGTTATGAAATACATCAAATAAACTATTGAATCATGAAAATATTGAAAGATAGACAATGCAAACGGTGATAGTTTCTCATATTGCCAGAAGAAGAATGGGCAGAGTAGATCGCGAACCTCTGGTGTCACCTTCAAATCCGCCATTTTGAAATCTGTGATAATTTTGGAAATGGAAAAGTAGTGATGTGATATATCAGTTAGGACCAGCATGTTCTCAAAAGTCAATTATGAACTTTAGTGATCGGTATCTGTACTTAGTTGTTAGATTTAGAATAATCTTCATAGTTATTTACGAAAAACTAGGAGACTGATACTCGTATGTTAAAAGTTTGGACTATCACGAAAACACATGTAAGTTGAACATGTCCAAAGCCAAAAAAACTAACCTAGAAATTTGATATCCAAGTTGTATATTATTATATTTCACTGTCGAATATCAAATTTCACTGTTAGTTTCCTTGGTTTGTAGATATAAACTATTTTTTGTCCATAATACGACTAATAATGTTAAAAGACTCACAAATCAAATTTACATTTCTTTAGCATTTCTTACAATCAACGTTCAATTGTAGTTCTTAGCCTTTCAAAATTATTAGCCTCATAGAATCCTTCTTACTTACAAATATTAGTATCAATAATATAACATATTGAAAAATTATCTTAACGGTAACCCACCGACAAACTGTAAGCAACCCCTGTAAAATGAAATGAAGTATTTCATTTTAACGAACCACGATTATGCTCTTTAGGCTAAGGGAGACAATGACTAAGGCAAGTGAATGTTGATGGAAGATATGATGGAATGAGAATGTAGAAGGAAATTGAAGTATCCCGAGAAAACCCACACTCGATACGATGGTGTCCACCACAAAGTTTCTTGGCTGAGGATCGAACCAGAGGCCCCACGTACACAAAGGAAACTCCACGAATCCCACATTCTGACCGTTTGTACTTCTTGTATGTTGGTTTATCACAAACATTATTTAGTATATCGATACATCTGTCAGAATAATAGTGTTTCCTCCAAAGTAGGGGCAGTGATTTAGTGATAGAGCGCTTACTTCTGGTGCGGGATGGACCTCGTTCGATCCCAGACTTCAAGTTTGTAGTGGATACCATCGTACCCGTGAGATTTCTCGGAATTATCCTGTTTTCTCCTACATTCTCATTTCACGAATTTATTTCCCAAAAATTAGCTTCCATCTATTACCTCTCTTTATTATTGGATCGGATTTCAGTTTAGCATCCCTTGGGTAGCAAAAATACATGAGATATGGAGCTACGGATTAACGTGAGATCCGAAATGCTTGCGCTCCCGCCGCGAATCGGAGCCGGGTCTCCTCTGCGAAAGTCGCAGACGCTACCCAAAATCCATGCATGATCTCTCTGTCTTCATTAGCCTAGAAGGCATAATATTTAAACTTTATGGACTTCATATAATTTCAGTTCTTCCTCGATAGCCAATTCTAGCCAAGTCCATCTTCCCTTTTTATAATTTTAATGATGTTCTTGTAACTTTGACCGTGTTCTAAGATTCCTGTTAGTTGAAATAACGTATTTAATTGTAGTTAACTTGCTTCGGTCAACATTTCATAAAATATCCTCATAATTCTTCAATTTATTTGAGATGACCTTTGTGCTGCTCCTCTACCATATCGAGTTGTGCATTAATGGAAGCCATGGCTAAAAATAATATACATTTCCTTTCCCCCGACTTCGATCCGACATTTTGTTCTCAACTTATTGCTGTTTTGGGCATTTTTCCGACTGGTTTTTGGCTGGGCATAGCGCCAAAAGGAAGCATTTGTGCACCCAGGTTGTCTTATCATGGTGTCAGGAATCAGGTCCCAAACGTTGTCAGTGTTGTTTTGAAACACGCTCTATATTTCTATCCTGTTTCTGATTAGCTTCTCTTTGCCAATCAATTTCCAGTATTCCCAAAACAAACCAAAAGTGAACTAAATTCACTAAATGGCCTACCCCTATGCTTTCTTCTTGTATAGTACTTATTATATATATATATATATTGTAGTTGACAGCGATTGCCAATATTGATTGAAATATCTGGTTAAAATACTAGTAGAGGAATTCACTCTTCACTACAGAAATTCCCTCCTTGCATCCTACCGCAATTTTAGGCGAGATGGGATTAAGTAAGATGGGAATTACCATCTCGCCTAAAATGATAGGCATTCTTATCTTGGAGATATAACTGGCTGATAAATCGTTAGGCTAAGTGGGATTAGGAGAGGTGGGATGGAATAATCTGAAAAGGTAGGGGGACGGTAGGTAGCGGCATGACGTCACGCCGTACAAGATGCCTGTCTTTGTCCATTGTAAATGCTTAGGGAGTGGGGGGTCGCCGTACCCAGTTTTTTGGAGGTGGGGATAGGATTCCCCGCGTTCCCACGCACTTTTACCCCTGCTGCTAAGTATTAATTGCTGTGAGGACTAACGAAAAATATTATGTAATAATAATAATAATAATAATAATAATAATAAAGGATCTGAATGATAAATATATTTTTTCAACTTTTATTACAATTGCTGTCTCTTCCCGTGAATCTGGTTATATTGGTTTTGTAAGGAATAAAGAGGCTTCAAACAACAATATGATTTGTATAAAAGAAAAAAAGCCTTATCAGTTGTATTACAAACTGACCTTCTGTCCGTTTTTTTTAAAACACAATGTTACGAGGCACAGAATCCACCACGCCTGCGGTGTGCTTGTTTTTTGCCTCAGGCAGCTCCAGCACTAAAATTAAGACTTTCATTCTGTCAATTTATGTGTAGCTATCAGTCAGTCACACAGGTTCTTTGCAACGCTGAATTTTACAAGAAAGGTTTTGTTCATCGGATAGAAAGCGAAGCCCATCGTACGTTGTAATCCCTTCCCCTCTTTTGCACAGTGTGTGAAATTTAACTTGTATACTGTAGTAAATTATAGAAAAGAGAATGCTATTTTTTTAAATGACATTATAGAATAAGATTGACCATTATTACAATATATTCAAGATGAAAAATATTCATTTAACAGTCGTCGTACTTAGCTGTCTGCACTGAAATTCCCATAATGTGCTTTCTTCTTTTCTGATATGAGCTCCGAGCTTCTTCGTGGCTAAGTGGTTAGAGCACGCGCCTTTGGCGTGAAAGACCCGGGTTCGATTCCGGTGAGAGCTCATGTAGTACGGATTTCACGATTAATCAGTAGATCCCATCTCATATAGCCTCGCTGCTGAAAGGGACGACAAAATCAACTCAACTCATATTCAGCACCATAGAAGATCTAACTATGAGGGGAATTTTGTCTCTGGAAAACCTCCCAAAATCATCAACGGTACGAAATATGTCTGCAATGCAAGATGTCAATCATTTCCAACTCTATGCTCTGTGACCTAGTTTGCTTTTCATGTTTTCAGTAAACTAGACAGACGAAAGGAAGAATAGAGGCTTCCTTCCAGAAAATTGTGTTCAAGGGTGGGGTGTCACACAGGCCCGTATCCATGGGGAGTCTAGGGGGAAGGGCTCACCCTAAATTTTTACATGAGAATGATTTATGAGCATTAAAGTAGTCAGCCATTAGGATTTTTTTGTTTTAGGATGATACTAGATTCGACTCCTGGTGTAAGCTCAACTTTCAGTCCTGTGTCATTTGCAGGTCTCGTTTCATACAGATTCGTTGAAAAACCTCTAAACATGTGCTATGACTAGTATGCGAACTAAAGTTTTTTTTAGCAAAAAAGAGAAATTTCTTGCTTTAGACTCTGCCCTGTAATCCAGTTTTTCTGGAAGCGAGATAGTATGATTGGGAACGGCTAATCAGATTCAAGTTCCGAACCCACATTAAAAAGACCTTCCTTTATAACCTTGGTGTTGTATAAGGACGGAAAACTAACATATACTGATAGCTCCAGTAATACACATTATGGAAAAGAGATTTAAAAAATAGATGGTTTTGAAATAGAGAAAGGACAATACCTGAGCTTTATTAGTATTACTAGCATATATTACCCGCTTTGCTAAGTTGAAATAAAAATTTAAAAGCACAACTCCGTATTTCATGTGTTTAGTACCCGTGAAATATGCTGTTTTCGTTTTTAATGGCATCGATTTAAACAGCATCGGAAAGATCATTGATCATCTCGGCGACCCCAAAAATCATGGATTCGACACCAATAATGGTAATTTTCGGTCATTTATATGTATATTTCCTCCTCCCCCATGTTGCTGGCCATGGCATCGAAAAGGTCACTGTTCATCTCAGCGACCCCCCACAAATGTGGATTCAGCACTAATTATCGGTCATTTTCTATTATTTTTAAATATCTCTTCCTCCTCTCCCCCAAGTTGTGGGGTTGAATTTGAATTTAAACGGGATCGAAAGTACCACTGTTCATCTAAGCGACCCAGAAAGCTATAAATTTGATCTTGATAGTGGCCATTATCGATTATTTTATATATCACTTTCTCCCCTTCCCGCAAGTGGCGGAGCTGATTTTGCATTTAAACCGGATCGAAAATGTCACAGTTCATCAGAATGATCCCGAAAACTATGGATTGAGCACTAATATTGGTCATTTTTGATTATTATTATTATATACAGCTCCCCTACCCCGTGCTGCGGCACACGGAATCAGAATTTGTCAGTGTTAATCTCAGCTACTCCTAAAACTATTGACTGGACACTAATATTACTCAGTTTCGATCATTTTTAAATGTTTATACCCCTCTCCTCCATTGTACCCCCCTTCCCAACTATTAGGGCTGAACTTGGATTGAAAAAGCATCAGAAGTGTCACTGTTTGTCTCATCGGGCCCGAAAACTATGGATTCAACACTAATATCGGTCATTTTTGATGATTTTCAAATTTCTCTCCCTCTCGCCCTCCCCTACGTTGCTTTATCAAAGTGAATAGCCTAAAGTAATCCATGCCCATAAGCTCATGTATGTTGAAAATTTGATTTAGATCGGTCGGGTGGTTCAAGAGTGATGAAGTCACAAAAGCAGTCATATTTATTTTATTTTTTTACATATATATCTCCCCATCCCCTTCCCTACATTGGCTCGTCAAAGTGAAATGATAAAAAAAAAACACCTAAGGCCCGACCCTCATATTTGTTGAAAATTAGATGGAGATTGGTTGGGTGGTTCAAAAGTTATTTTTTTTATTAATTTCTATTTATATGTCCCCCTCCCCACCCCCTAGGATGCACCGTTAAAGTGAAATTACAAAAATGTTTGCAGATCCAAACCTCATAAATCTTGAAAATTTGATTGCGATCGGTCGGATATTCAAGATATACTTCAAGAGTTATTAAGTTACAAAAATAGTCACTTTCAGTTTTATATAAAGTGATTTTCATATATCTCCCCTCCTTCTCCGCCCCCACGTTGCTCCGTTAAATTAAAATTACAGAAACGATTGAGGCCTGAGCCTCAGCCTCATGTATGTTGAAAATTTGATCAAGATCGGTCGAGTGGTTCAGGAGTTATTAAGTTTTATTTATTTTTACACCCCCTCCCCCTAAGTTCTACCATCAAAGTGAATAGCTTTTAACCAGCCCAGCTGTAGAACTCTTCCATGCTACAAATTTGATCAAGATCGGTGGGCCGGTTCGGGAGATTTAGAGTCACAAACATATTGTTTCTCAATTATATATATATATATATATATATATATATATATATATATATATATATATATATATATATATATATATATATATATATATATATATATTAGTAGTAGTGACGAATCTAGATATTTTCCTATGGGGGCAACGTGTGCCATGGCCCGCAACATGGGGGAGGACGAAATATACATATGAATGACCGAAAATTACCATTATTGGTGTCGAATCCATGATTTTTGGGGTCGCCGAGATGATTAATGATCTTTCCGATGCTATTTAAATCGATGCCATTAAAAACGAAAACAGCATATTTCACGGGTACTAAACACATGAAATACGGAGTTGTGCTTTCAAATTTTCATTTCAAATTAGCAAAGCGGGTAATATATGCTAGTAATACTAATAAAGCTCAGGTATTGTCCTTTCTCTATTTCAAAACCATCTATTTTTTAAATCTCTTTCCCATAATATCTATTACTGGAGCTATCAGTATATGTTAGTTTTTCGTCCTTATACAACACCAAGGTTATAAAGGAAGATCCTTTTAATGTGGGTTCGGAACTTGAATCTGATTGGCCGTTCCCAACCATACTATCTCGCTTCCAGAAAAACTGGATTACAGGGCAGAGTCTAAAGCAAGAAATTTCTCTTTTTTGCTAAAAAAAAAACTTTAGTTCGCATACTAGTCATAGCACATGTTTAGAGGTTTTTCAACGAATCTGTATGAAACGAGACCTGCAAATGACACAGGACTGAAAGTTGAGCTTACACCAGGAGTCGAATCTAGTATCTTCCTAAAACAAAAAAAATCCTAATGGCTGACTACTTTAATGCTCATAAATCATTCTCATGTAAAAATTTAGGGTGAGCCCTTCCCCCTAGACTCCCCATGGATACGGGCCTGTGTGACACCCCACCCTTGAACACAATTTTCTGGAAGGAAGCCTCTATTCTTCCTTTTGTCTGTCTAGTTTACTGAAAACATGAAAAGCAAACTAGGTCACAGAGCATAGAGTTGGAAATGATTGACATCTTGCATTGCAGACATATTTCGTACCGTTGATGATTTTGGGAGGTTTTCCAGAGACAAAATTCCCCTCATAGTTAGATCTCCTATGGTGCTGAATATGAGTTGAGTTGATTTTGTCGTCCCTTTCAGCAGCGAGGCTATATGAGATGGGACCTACTGATTAATCGTGAAATCCGTACTACATGAGCTCTCACCGGAATCGAACCCGGGTCTCTCACGCCAAAGGCGTGTACGCTAACCACTTAGCCACGAAGAAGCTCGGAGCTCATATCAGAAAAGAAGAAAGCACATTATGGGAATTTCAGTGCAGACAGCTAAGTAAGACGACTGTTAAATGAATATTTTTCATCTTGAATATATTGTAATAATGGTCAATCTTATTCGATAATGTCATTTTAAAAAAAATAGCATTCTCTTTTCTGTAACTTACTACAGCATACAAGTTAAATTTCACACACTGTGCAAAAGAGGGGAAGGGATTACAACGTACGATGGGCTTCGCTTTCTATCCGATGAACAAAACCTTTCTTGTAAAATTCAGCGTTGCAAAGAACCTGTGTGACTGACTGATAGCTACACATAAATTGACAGAATGAAAGTCTTAATTTTAGTGCTGGAGCTGCCTGAGGCAAAAAACAAGCACACCGCAGGCGTGGTGGATTCTGTGCCTCGTAACATTGTGTTTAAAAAAAACAAACAGAAGGTCAGTTTGTAATACAACTGATAAGGCTTTTTTTTTCTTTTATACAAATCATATTGTTGTTTGAAGCCTCTTTATTCCTTACAAAACCAATATAACCAGATTCACGGGAAGAGACAGCAATTGTAATAAAAGTTGAAAAAATATATTTATCATTCAGATCCTTTATTATTATTATTATTATTATTATTATTATTATTATTATTATTATTACATAATATTTTTCGTTAGTCCTCACAGCAATTAATACTTAGCAGCAGGGGTAAAAGTGCGTGGGAACGCGGGGAATCCTATCCCCACCTCCAAAAAACTGGGTACGGCGACCCCCCACTCCCTAAGCATTTACAATGGACAAAGACAGGCATCTTGTACGGCGTGACGTCATGCCGCTACCTACCGTCCCCCTACCTTTTCAGATGATTCCATCCCACCTCTCCTAATCCCACTTAGCCTAACGATTTATCAGCCAGTTATATCTCCAAGATAAGAATGCCTATCATTTTAGGCGAGATGGTAATTCCCATCTTACTTAATCCCATCTCGCCTAAAATTGCGGTAGGATGCAAGGAGGGAATTTCTGTAGTGAAGAGTGAATTCCTCTACTAGTATTTTAACCAGATATTTCAATCAATATTGGCAATCGCTGTCAACTACAATATATATATATATATAATAAGTACTATACAAGAAGAAAGCATAGGGGGTAGGCCATTTAGTGAATTTAGTTCACTTTTGGTTTGTTTTGGGAATACTGGAAATTGATTGGCAAAGAGAAGCTAATCAGAAACAGGATAGAAATATAGAGCGTGTTTCAAAACAACACTGACAACGTTTGGGACCTGATTCCTGACACCATGATAAGACAACCTGGGTGCACAAATGCTTCCTTTTGGCGCTATGCCCAGCCAAAAACCAGTCGGAAAAATGCCCAAAACAGCAATAAGTTGAGAACAAAATGTCGGATCGAAGTCGGGGGAAAGGAAATGTATATTATTTTTAGCCATGGCTTCCATTAATGCACAACTCGATATGGTAGAGGAGCAGCACAAAGGTCATCTCAAATAAATTGAAGAATTATGAGGATATTTTATGAAATGTTGACCGAAGCAAGTTAACTACAATTAAATACGTTATTTCAACTAACAGGAATCTTAGAACACGGTCAAAGTTACAAGAACATCATTAAAATTATAAAAAGGGAAGATGGACTTGGCTAGAATTGGCTATCGAGGAAGAACTGAAATTATATGAAGTCCATAAAGTTTAAATATTATGCCTTCTAGGCTAATGAAGACAGAGAGATCATGCATGGATTTTGGGTAGCGTCTGCGACTTCCGCAGAGGAGACCCGGCTCCGACTCGCGGCAGGAGCGCAAGCATTTCGGATCTCACGTTAATCCGTAGCTCCATATCTCATGTAATTTTGCTACCCAAGGGATGCTAAACTGAAATCCGATCCAATAATAAAGAGAGGTAATAGATGGAAGCTAATTTTTGGGAAATAATTCGTGAAATGAGAATGTAGGAGAAAACAGGATAATTCCGAGAAATCTCACGGGTACGATGGTATCCACTACAAACTTGAAGTCTGGGATCGAACGAGGTCCATCCCGCACCAGAAGTAAGCGCTCTATCACTATGTCACTGCCCCTACTTTGGAGGAAACACTATTATTCTGACAGATGTATCGATATACTAAATAATGTTTGTGATAAACCAACATACCAGAAGTACAAACGGTCAGAATGTGGGATTGGTGGAGTTTCCTTTGTGAGAAAATGGTAAGTACGTTTTTTTTATGTCAGTTATTCTTAACTGAATGCCCGCGTCTCTTAGGGATTGGGGGAGGACACGGTGACTCAGTGGTAAACACTTGTTTCTGGTACTTGGGGCCTCTGGTTCGATCCTCAGCCAAGAAACTTTGTGGTGGACACCATCGTATCGTGTGTGGGTTTTCTTGGGATACTTCAATTTCCTTCCACATTCTCATTCCATCATATCTTCCATCAACATTCACTTGCCTTAATCATTGTCTCCCTTAGCCTAAAGAGCATAATCGTGGTTCGTTAAAATGAAATACTTCATTTCATTTTACAGGGGTTGCTTACAGTTTGTCGGTGGGTTACCGTTAAGATAATTTTTCAATATGTTATATTATTGATACTAATATTTGTAAGTAAGAAGGATTCTATGAGGCTAATAATTTTGAAAGGCTAAGAACTACAATTGAACGTTGATTGTAAGAAATGCTAAAGAAATGTAAATTTGATTTGTGAGTCTTTTAGCATTATTAGTCGTATTATGGACCAAATTTCACAAAATTAAATCCCCACGTTAAGCGGGTTTGCATATCCAGGCTCCTAACTATGAAAACATTTACGCTTAGTCCAACCTCAATCATTTCACGAATTCAACCTGTTTCGCGTATGTTATTAGGACATAATATCGATTGTGATTTATTCTAAAAACACTTTTATACATTGCAAGAGCTGTAACGTCCAAACATTTACTGAGAACTCATAGTCGTATCGGAATAAACAAAAGCGAGTGTGGAACAGTAAACTGCTATAACAAAAGGCAAAAGAAGATGTGCAAAGGCATACAAAACGGTCAAGTGGTTTGGATCGGTATACTATCAATCACATGTTTGTGTGTTCAAACCCGGTAGTAAGTTGTTTCTTTTTTAAGTGTCTTCCTATTTTCATCCGGAGGCTGAAAATATTTCTTTGAGTAACTCATTGAAAACTTCTTTTGTTTCAAATTCGATTAGAACAGAACATTATATGAATTGCGAATCTTAAATCCATAGCTAAAAACAAAATGAAGTATACTCACTACTCCATTATCCTCTGATTTATAACGAAAAACTATTTATAAACAGTGGTGATTTCAGAAAATTATCCTCGGGGGGAATTTCAATATGCGGGTGGAGGACAAACATTTGTAATCCACATTAAGCACGATCGAATATATGGTCCTGAAGGCGGAAATTTCTTAGCTCGAGAGGGGTCTCAAATTCTCCCTCAGATCACGTCCTGAAAGCATCATTGCTTAAAAGCTTTTCGTAACAAATATAATATTACACTTATTTCTCGTTCTACATTTAGAATTGGTAAAATCATAACGTATAGAGAATTATAATACAAGCATAAAAATTACAATACCAATCATGTATAAATTATCCTGTAAGTTACCAACTTTGGGTCAGATTAAAACTCAAATATTTGTTTTCGGAATGCACTTTGAAGTAAGTCCTCTCTATATAATCCTGATTGGAAAGCCATGTTTAACACTAATTAATTAATCAATATTTATCCGAATATTTTTTTATTTTACTATTTTTACTATTCAATATTATATACACTTCATTTCCAAAATCAAAATTTCGAAAATGTATATTGTACGAGTGCTGACTCGCAAATAAATGATTATTTATCATATATATTGGTCTCTATTCGAAATTCTATTTAATCGAATCCCACAAGAACACAGACAGAAACATCGAGAACAGGTGAAAAAAAGAGAGAAAAAGGCGTTGTATTCGGCGGGGACTCGAAGTAAATTCAAATGGTGCTTTCCAAGTCGAACGGCTTAGACAACTCGGCTATGGTAACAACTAGTGACTATAGGAAAGGCTTCGAGTAGTAGTTCTTATTACAGAATAACATTTTCTAATTCCTAAAATTTAAACCTAATTTTCTTTGATATAATATATCTATTAATTTTTTACATGAACACGTTTTCGTTACTTTGATGAATGATGTATGTTGTTGATGTAGATTCCATTACACGTTCTTTCGTAAATATTATAGAAAGTATCAGGGTTATTTATGATCTTTCATGGAAATTGACTGGCGCATGCGCAGTACACAGACAGTTCAATTCGAAGGCGAGGAAGGAAACGCTAACACACTGTTAGAATGTTTCATCGCTGTGAAGTATAAAGAACAGTTAAAATGAATTTTACGCTTGTCATTGCGTAAAGAATCACCAGGTTAATGTTTGTCCAAGTTCTCACTGATCAACTGGACTCATGAAAAATAATTAATATTGTCATTAGTGCACAATATGAAGAATAAAGAACGTATATTACACCACATTGTTCTCGAATTCGAACTTAGCTAAGGAAGGGACAATAAACGAAATGTGATTTATTCATTCGAATTGAGATAATTCAATGAAACTAGAAATTACACAATCAAAAGGAAAAATATCGTTAAAAAGACAATAATACTTTTATCCGAGATTTGAAATAAAGTTATTAATTAACTGAAATGAAAGTAATACTGGGCATGATATAGAGTAAGAAAAAAAAAGTAAATGTATTCTTAGAAACGTTCAAAGTAAATTCACAAATACTTTTTGAAGATATACTACTCTTCCTTTACGTTTTAACGAACTAATAACTAAACAAGATAAGGAAAAGAATGAAGAACGAAAGTATTGCTCTTGAAAAAATATAATAAATAAATCAAACTTAAATAAATGTTTACACAAAAAATACACACTAGTACTTCATGTATTCACCTCCAGAGTCAGTAACTTCTTGAAGTCTGGAGGGGATACTAGATACAAGTCTCGAGCAATACGACGGTGTGTCACGAAAATGTTGCCACAGTTCCATAACATGATTTTGAAGAAACGTTCGGTCTCTGTCTTCACGTCTCTCTTCCCATTCTTGCACCATGTAGGCCCACAGATGTTCAATTGGGTTCAAACCTGGGGATAGAGGGGGCCACTCAATACAAATTAACTCTGGATGTTCACTTAGCCACTCTCGTGTTTGCCGGGAAGTGTGAACAGCACTGTTTTCATGCATAAATATATATTCTTCCTGTTCGGGGAAGTTTCTTTCTAAGGACGGTAACAAGTATTTTCGAGGATATTAATGTAAACACTGCTGTTCATTTTCTCAGGCACCGCAACCAAATCTCCAGGACCAGCAGCCGTCATGTATCCCCAAAAGTGTGCCGATATTCGTCCTGAACAAGAAGTTCTGATAATATTTTGTTCAGCATACCTGGTTCCGCGCGGTCTATACAATATAACTCTGCCTTGTTGGTTAGACTTGAAAACCTTCTCGTCGGTCCAGATGACTAAGTCCCAATATGATTGAGGTTGAGTTATGTTATTTTGTGCCCATTCCATTCGTTTGGCCTTGTGAGTTTCAGTCAGGAGAGTCTTCCTAGCGGGTCTTGAACAGTGTAGACCAGCCCCCAATAATCTTCTTCTTATTGTTTCGTGAGAACAATTATATTCTCTGGCTTTGTCCAAGAGGATTGACGTGTGGCGTAGAGGTCTGTTGATTACTTCTGTAACTAAAGCTTGATCTTGAGCTGCAGTTGTCACTTTTGGCCTTCCACTTCTTGACCGAGATCTGAACCATTCACCACCTTCTTCATGTCGCTGAACCCATTTCTTGATCGTTTTCTTGTCACATCCTAGATCTCTAGCAATCTGAGGCACAGTTTGTCCCATTTTGCTCGGCCTATGATTTCTCCTCTCAGAGCAACAGACAGTTCTCCACAACCTTTAGAACGAGGCATTTTGAGAACCTGTTAGAAATTTGCGTTCTGGCGTGTATGACAAATGTCGGTAAAGTGCATCTTTCGGTTTCTACTGCGCATGCACCAGTCAATTGTCATGAAAGATCATAAATAATCCTGACAATTGCTGTAATATTTATGAACGAATACGTAATAGAACCTATATTAACAACATCATTCGTCAAAGTAAAGAATACCGTAAACATAAAACAATTTCAACAGACTATTACATCAGGCCAAAATAGGCTTAAACTTCAGGGAATACAAAATAAATTTCATACTGTAACATAAGATTGAACATGAAACACGCTTACTATATTTTCAACTTGTCACATTAGCCGAGTGGATTAAGGCATTCGGCTAGAGATGCTGAGGTACCATTCAAGAGTAGTTCGAATCCCACCACAGTACGATTTGGTTTTACCTCTTCTTGACGTTTCTGTTTGTGATCCTGCCGGATTCTATTAAATATAATTCCGTAATACGCTAAAATATGCGTAATATTTGAAGTTCTTAACCTCCCATTTTTACATTTTTCAAGCTCAATTGAGAAAAAAGAGGGAAAATGAAAGTACAAAGATTTAAAATAATTACTTAGCATTTACTCTCATTGTAATTGTGGATATTTTATTTATGAAAATGTATAATGAACTAAAAATATATTTAGTAGGTCACATGTCTCCATTTTTCGATTCTAACTTGAAAGTTACAGCTTAGGCGGTGACATATCGAAGACCCAGGGGGTTAAGAGAGTTGTAACCCCTCCCATTGAAACTTTTATATTCTATTGAAATAAAAAGTGTTTCAGTTTATAATCTTGGAAAAGCAACAATCACTGTGTGTGGAGGACGGTTTATTTATACTACGATTTATCACTTCCAAATGTGTAGAAGATGTGACTGGATATTGTGTATAATCATTCAAGAAATATAAGACAACGAAGGGACTTCGTAAACCCTTCACGCCACCCCAGGAGGACGAAGTGCGTCCCGCCGTCCCTCGGTTGGGAACTACTGCTTGCGAGGGAAACATTCTAACAGTGTGTTAACGTTTCCTTCCTCGCCTTCCAATTGAATTGTCTGTGCACTGTGCATGCGCCAGTCAATTTCCATAAAAGATCATAAATAACCCTGATACTTTCTATAATATTTACGAAAGAACGTGTAATAGAATCTATATCAACAACATACATCATTCATCAAAGTAACGAAAACGTTCATGAAACAAATTAATAGATATATTATATCAAAGTAAATTAGGTTTAAATTTTAGGCAATAGAAAATGTTATTCTGTAATAAGAACTACTACTCGAAGCCTTTGCTATAATCACTAGTAGTTACCATAGCCGAGTGGTCTAAGGCGTTCGGCTTGTAAAACACCATTTGAACTTACTTCGAGTCGCCGCCTAGTACAACGCTTCTTTCTCTCTTTTTTTCACCTGTTCTCGATATTTCTGTCTTTGTTCCTGTCGGATTCGATTAAATAGAATTTCGAATAAAGACCAATATATATGATAAATAATCATTTATTTGCGAGTCAGCACTCGTACAATATACATTTTCGAGATTTTGATTTTGGAAATGAAGTGTATATAATATTGAATAGTAAAAATAGTAAAATAAAAAAAATATTCGTATAAATATTGATTAATTAATTAGTGTTAAACATGGCTTTCCAATCAGGATTATATAGAGAGGACTTACTTCTAAGTGCAATCCGAAAACAAATATTTGAGTTTTAATCTGACCCAAAGTTGGTAACTTACAGGATAATTTATACATGATTGGTATTGTAATTTTTATGCTTTTATTATAATTCTCTATAAGTTATGATTTTACCAATTCTAAATGTAGAACGAGAAATAAGTGTAATATTATATTTGTTACGAAAAGCTTTTAAGCAATGATGCTTTCAGGACGTGATCTGAGGGAGAATTTGAGACCCCTCTCGAGCTAAGAAATTTCCGCCTTCAGGACCATATATTCGATCGTGCTCAATGTGGATTACAAATGTTTGTCCTCCACCCGCATATTGAAATTCCCCCCGAGGATAATTTTCTGAAGTCACCACTGTTTATAAATAGTTTTTCGTTATAAATCAGAGGATAATGGAGTAGTGAGTATACTTCATTTTGTTTTTAGCTATGGATTTAAGATTCGCAATTCATATAATGTTCCGTTCTAATCGAATTTGAAACAAAAGAAGTTTTCAATGAGTTACTCAAAGAAATATTTTCAGCCTCCGGATGAAAATAGGAAGACACTTAAGAAAGAAACAACTTGCTACCCGGTTTGAACTCACAAACATGTGATTGATGGTGTATCGACCCAAACCACTCGACCATTTTGTATGCCTTTGCACATCTTCTTTTGCCTTTTGTTATAGCAGTTTACTGTTCCACACTCGCTTTTGTTTATTCCGATACGACTATGAGTTCTCAGTAAATATTTGGACGTTACAGCTCTTGCAACGTATAAAAGTGTTTTTAGAATAAATCACAATCGATATTATGTCCTAATAACATACGTAAAACAGGTTGAATTCGTGAAATGATTGAGGTTGGACTGAGCGTAAATGTTTTCATAGTTAGGAGCCTGGATATGCAAACCCGCTTAACGTGGGGATTTAATTTTGTGAAATTTGGGACATAAAATAACTCATATCTACAAACCAAGAATACTATCAGTTAAATTTTGATATTCGACAGTGATATATAATAATATACAACTTGGATATCAAATTTCGAGGTTAGTTTTCTTGGCTTTGGACATGTTCAACTTACATGTGTTTTCGTGATAGTCCAAACTTTCAACATACGAGTATCAGTCTCCTAGATTTTTGTAAATAACTATGAAGATTATTCTAAATCTAACAACTAAGTACAGATACCGATCACTAAAGTTCATAATTGACTTTTGAGAACATGCTGGCCCTAACTGATATATCAAATCACTACCTTTCCATTTCCAAAATTATCACAGATTTCAAAATGGCGGATTTGAAGGTGACACCAGAGGTTCGCGATCTACTCTGCCCATTCTTCTTCTGGCAATATGAGAAACTATCACCGTTTGCATTGTCTATCTTTCAATATTTTCATGATTCAATAGTTTATTTGATGTATTTCATAACATAGCTTTCCTACCATCAATTTTGACCCCCCTCCGTTTCTTATGGCGTTCAGCCCTTATAACCTTGCACATACACATATTTCCATATCCTCTATCAGTCGCACTAAGTCTCATCCCGCAACTCGATTCATCCATTTGGACCCTTTACTTGTCAGGCAATTTCTTATTGATGGAAAAACAAGGAAAATAGATCTACAATGACTGACAAGTAACACTTCCCAAGTGTAATACTCCGATTTTGATAAAATTTGGTAGGTAGATACTACACATAAAATAAACTAATACGTGTATTTTTATTTTCTGCGGTAAAGTTGTTTCAGGGGGCGATAAACGAGACCCAAAATTTTGAGAGTTGACACCCGAAAGGTAATAACAAGTGGACCGAAGTGAATGAAACTGTCCTCAAATATCGTAGAGGTAACACGAAGGAATACGTTTTTCGTATTTTCCTGGGAAAAAAATGGGTGGAACGAGGCGTCTGGTGGCGAAAGGAGTGGACAGAAGTGAAAGAAATTGTGTGTAGATATTGGATATGTAAAATAAGACCTTTCGTGTTTCACAAGTGTATCCGTCCGATTTTTCAAATTTGGAAGATCAACAGTAAGCACAAACAGTATATATAGTATTTTATAATATTTCGGGAGGCACCTTTAGCGCTTACAATGTTTTCGTGATCAAATGTTTGGAGGGCTCCGTGCCCCACCGAACCATCTTTTTTTCCAGGAAAATACGAAATTCGTACTCCCTTATTTTGTGTGTAAAATATCAGTGCATAATTTCATTCACTTCGGTTCACTTCTTCTTGCCTTTCGGGCGTAAACTTTCAAAATTTTGGGTGATAGTTTTGCCCTCTAAAACCGTTTTCCTGCAGAAAATAAAAACCCGTATTCATTTATTTCTTGTGTATTGTCAACACGTAAAGTTTCACTGCAATTCTTCATGTCCTTTACACATTTGACCTAGTGTTACTAACACTTTTCATATTTCGTGGGGTCCGTGCATCACCCAACCGTTTTTTTTTAAATGAAAATACGAAACCCGTATCCCCATTTTACGTCTGCAATATCTATTCACAATTCCTTCAGTTCGGTTAACTTCTATTTGCCTTTCGGGCGTCAACTTTTTAAAATTTTCGGTGCGAGCTTTTCGCCCCCTAAAACCGTATTTCTGCAGTAAATAAAAAAACTCATATTCGTCTATTTTTCGCGTGTTGTCCATACACAAACGTTCCTTGCAATTCGTCTTGTCCTTTACGCACATCTGACATACTGATACTAGCAATTTTGATATTTCTTGATCAAATGTTTGGATGGTTCCGTGCCCCACCCAACCGTTTGTTCCAGAAAAATACGAAACACGTATTCCTTAATTAGATATTTGCAATATCTTTTCTCAATTTCATTCACTTCGGTCCACTTCAACTTGCCTTTCATGCATAAAATTTCAACATTTTGGGTGGGAGCTTTTGCTCCCGAAAATCGTTTTTCCACAGAATATAAAAACAGAATTGATCAAGGTTTGGAGGGGTCTGTGCACCACCTAATAGTCTTTTCCAGGTAAATAGAAGGGTCCGTGCTTCACCCAACATATTTATCAAGAAAATACGAAACCCGTATCCTCATTTTACGTCTGAATCTCTGTTCGCAATTTAATTCACTTCGGTTCACTTCTCCTTGCTTTCCGTGCGTCAGCTTTAAAATTTTGCGTAGGTACTTTTGCCCCCTAAAATCGTTGTTCCACAGAACATAAAAGCCCGTATTCGTTTATTTTTTGCGCATTGTCCATACAGAAAGCTATGTTGCAATTCTTCATGTCGTTACACACATCTCACATACTTTTACCAGAACTTTTGATATTTCGTGATCAAATGATTGGAGGGATCCGTGCCCCACCTAACCGTCTTTTTCAAGTAAATACAAAACTCGTATACCAAAATTATATGTCTACAATATGTGTGCAAAATTTCATTCACTTCGGTTCACTTCTTTTTATCTTTCGGGCGTCAACTTTCAAAAGTTCGGTGTGGGTTGTTTTGCCCCCTAAAACCGTTTTTCTGCAGAAAATGAAAAACCGTATTCCTTTGTGTTTTGCGTATTGTCTATGCATAAAGTTTCGTTGCAATTCTTCATGTCCTTTATATACATTTGACATAGTATTACTAGCACATTTCATATTCCGTGATCAAAGGTTTGGAGGGGTACGTGCCTCACCCAACATTTTTTTTAAGAAAATACGAAACCTGTATCCCCATTTTACGTCTGCAATCTCTGTTCACAATTTCATTCACTTCGGTTCACTTCTTCTTGCCTTTCGGGCGTAAGTTTTAAAAATATTGCGTGGGGACTTTTGCTCCCTAAAATCGTGTTTTCACAGAACATAAAAACCCGTATTCGTTTATTTTTGGCGTATTGTCCATACTCAAAGTTTCGTTGCAATTCTTCATGCCCTTTACACACATTTCACATACTGTTACTATCACTTTCGATATTTCGTGATCAGAGGTTTGGAGTGGCCCGCGTCCCAACTAACCGTCTTTTCCAGGTAAATACGAAACCCGTATACCCAACATTTTATGTCTACAATATGTGTGCAAAATTTCATTCCCTTCGGTTCACTTCTTTAATCTTTCGGGCGTTAATTTTCAAAATTTTGGGGTGGGTTCTTTTTCTCCCTGAAACCGTTTTTCCACAGAAAATGAAAAACCGTACTTCTTTGTTTTTTGCGTGTTGTCTATACGTAAAGTTTCCTGGTAATTCTTCATGTCCCTTACACACATTTCACATAGTATTACTAGCACATTTCATATTCCGTGATCAAAGGTTTGGAGGGGTACGTGCCCCACCCAACATTTTTTTCAAGAAAATTCGATACCCGTATCATCATTTTACGTCTGCAATCTCTGTTCACAATTTTATTCACTTTCGTTCACTTCTCCTTGCCTTTCCGGCGTCAGCTTTAAACATTTTGCGTGGGGACTTTTGCCCCCTAAAATCGTTTTTGCACAGAACATAAAAACCCGTATTCGTTTATTTTTGGCATATTGTCCATACACAAAGTTTCGTTCCAATTCTTCATGGCCTTTACACACATTTGACATACTGTTTCTATCACTTTCGATATTTCGAGATCAGATGTTTGGAGGGGCCCGTGCCCCACCTAACCGTCTTTTTTAAGTAAATACAAAACTCGTATACCAAACTTTTATGTCTACAATATGTGTGCAAAATTTCATTCATTTCGGTTCACTTCTTTTTATCTTTCTGGCGTCAATTTTCAAAAGTTTGGTGTGGGTTGTTTTGCCCCCTAAAACCGTTTTTCCGCAGAAAATGAAAAACCATATTCCTTTGTTTTTTGCGTATTGTCTATACATAAAGTTTCGTTGCAATTCTTCATTTCCTTTATATACATTTGACATAGTATTACTAGCACATTTCATATTCCGTGATCAAAGGTTTGGAGGGGTACGTGCCTCACCCAACATTTTTTTTAAAGAAAATACGAAACCTGTATCCCCATTTTACGTGTGCAATCTCTATTCACAATTTCATTCACTTCGGTTCACTTCCTCTTGCCTTTCGGGAGTCAACTTTAAAAATTTTGCGTGGGGGCTTTTGCCCCTAAAATCGTTTTTCCACAGAACATAAAACCCCTTATTCGTTTATTTTTGGCGTATTGTCCATACACAAAGTTTCGTTGCAATTCTTCATGCCCCTTAGACACATTTGACATACTGTTACTATCACTTTCGATATTTCGTGTTCAGAGGTTTGGAGGGGCCCGTGCCCCACCCAACCGTTTGTTCCAGAAAAATACGAAACACGTATTCCTTAATTAGATATTTGCAATATCTTTTCTCAATTTCATTCACTTCGGTCCACTTCAACTTGCCTTTCATGCATAAAATTTCAACATTTTGGGTGGGAGCTTTTGCTCCCGAAAATCGTTTTTCCACAGAATATAAAAACAGAATTGATCAAGGTTTGGAGGGGTCTGTGCACCACCTAATAGTCTTTTCCAGGTAAATAGAAGGGTCCGTGCTTCACCCAACATATTTATCAAGAAAATACGAAACCCGTATCCTCATTTTACGTCTGAATCTCTGTTCGCAATTTAATTCACTTCGGTTCACTTCTCCTTGCTTTCCATGCGTCAGCTTTAAAATTTTGCGTAGGTACTTTTGCCCCCGAAAATCGTTGTTCCACAGAACATAAAAGCCCGTATTCGTTTATTTTTTGCGCATTGTCCATACAGAAAGCTATGTTGCAATTCTTCATGTCGTTACACACATCTCACATACTTTTACCAGAACTTTTGATATTTCGTGATCAAATGATTGGAGGGATCCGTGCCCCACCTAACCGTCTTTTTCAAGTAAATACAAAACTCGTATACCAAAATTATATGTCTACAATATGTGTGCAAAATTTCATTCACTTCGGTTCACTTCTTTTTATCTTTCGGGCGTCAACTTTCAAAAGTTCGGTGTGGGTTGTTTTGCCCCCTAAAACCGTTTTTCTGCAGAAAATGAAAAACCGTATTCCTTTGTGTTTTGCGTATTGTCTATACATAAAGTTTCGTTGCAATTCTTCATGTCCTTTATATACATTTGACATAGTATTACTAGCACATTTCATATTCCGTGATCAAAGGTTTGGAGGGGTACGTGCCTCACCCAACATTTTTTTTTAAGAAAATACGAAACCTGTATCCCCATTTTACGTCTGCAATCTCTGTTCACAATTTCATTCACTTCGGTTCACTTCTTCTTGCCTTTCGGGCGTAAGTTTTAAAAATATTGCGTGGGGACTTTTGCTCCCTAAAATCGTGTTTTCACAGAACATAAAAACCCGTATTCGTTTACTTTTGGCGTATTGTCCATACTCAAAGTTTCGTTGCAATTCTTCATGCCCTTTACACACATTTCACATACTGTTACTATCACTTTCGATATTTCGTGATCAGAGGTTTGGAGTGGCCCGCGTCCCAACTAACCGTCTTTTCCAGGTAAATACGAAACCCGTATACCCAACATTTTATGTCTACAATATGTGTGCAAAATTTCATTCCCTTCGGTTCACTTCTTTAATCTTTCGGGCGTTAATTTTCAAAATTTTGGGGTGGGTTCTTTTTCTCCCTGAAACCGTTTTTCCACAGAAAATGAAAAACCGTACTTCTTTGTTTTTTGCGTGTTGTCTATACGTAAAGTTTCCTGGCAATTCTTCATGTCCCTTACACACATTTCACATAGTATTACTAGCACATTTCATATTCCGTGATCAAAGGTTTGGAGGGGTACGTGCCCCACCCAACATTTTTTTCAAGAAAATTCGATACCCGTATCATCATTTTACGTCTGCAATCTCTGTTCACAATTTTATTCACTTTCGTTCACTTCTCCTTGCCTTTCCGGCGTCAGCTTTAAACATTTTGCGTGGGGACTTTTGCCCCCTAAAATCGTTTTTGCACAGAACATAAAAACCCGTATTCGTTTATTTTTGGCATATTGTCCATACACAAAGTTTCGTTGCAATTCTTCATGGCCTTTACACACATTTGACATACTGTTTCTATCACTTTCGAATATTTCGAGATCAGAGGTTTGGAGGGGCCCGTGCCCCACCTAACCGTCTTTTTTAAGTAAATACAAAACTCGTATACCAAACTTTTATGTCTACAATATGTGTGCAAAATTTCATTCATTTCGGTTCACTTCTTTTTATCTTTCTGGCGTCAATTTTCAAAAGTTTGGTGTGGGTTGTTTTGCCCCCTAAAACCGTTTTTCCGCAGAAAATGAAAAACCATATTTCTTTGTTTTTTGCGTATTGTCTATACATAAAGTTTCGTTGCAATTCTTCATTTCCTTTATATACATTTGACATAGTATTACTAGCACATTTCATATTCCGTGATCAAAGGTTTGGAGGGGTACGTGCCTCACCCAACATTTTTTTAAAAGAAAATACGAAACCTGTATCCCCATTTTACGTGTGCAATCTCTGTTCACAATTTCATTCGCTTCGGTTCACTTCCTCTTGCCTTTCGGGAGTCAACTTTAAAAATTTTGCGTGGGGGCTTTTGCCCCTAAAATCGTTTTTCCACAGAACATAAAACCCCTTATTCGTTTATTTTTGGCGTATTGTCCATACACAAAGTTTCGTTGCAATTCTTCATGCCCCTTAGACACATTTGACATACTGTTACTATCACATTCGATATTTCGTGTTCAGAGGTTTGGAGGGGCCCGTGCCCCACCCAACCGTTTCTTCCAGGAAAATACGAAACCCGTATTCCTTAGTTAGATGTCTGCAATATCTTTTCGCAATTTCATTCACTTCGGTCTACTTCAACTTGTTTTTCAGGCATAAAATTTCAACATATTGGGTGGGAGCTTTTGCTCCCGAAAATCGTTTTTCCAAAGAATATAAAAAGAGAACTGATGAAAGTTTGGAGGGGTCTGTGCACCACCTAACAGTCTTTTCCAGGTAAATAGGAGGGTCCGTGCTTCACCCAACATATTTATCAGGAAAATACGAAACCCGTATCCTCATTCTACGTCTGAATCTCTGTTCGCAACTTAATTCACTTCGGTTCACTTCTCCTTGCCTTTCGGGCGTGAGCTTTAAAAATTTTGCGTAGGTACTTTTGCCCCCGAAAATCGTTGTTCCACAGAACATAAAAGCCCGTATTCGTTTATTTTTTGCGCATTGTCCATACAGAGAGCTATGTTGAAATTCTTCATGTCGTTACACACATCTCACATACTTTTACCAGAACTTTTGATATTTCGTGATCAAATGATTGGAGGGATCCGTGTCCCACCTAACCGTCTTTTTCAAGTAAATACAAAACTCGTATACCAACATTTTATGTCTAAATATGTGTGCAAAATTTCATTCACTTCGGTTCACTTCTTTTTATCTTTCGGGCGTCAACTTTCAAAAGTTTGATGTGGGTTCTTTTGCCCCCTGAAACCGTTTTTCCGCAGAAAATGAAAAACCGTATTCCTTTGTTTTTTGCGTATTGTCTATACATAAAGTTTCGTTGCAATTCTTCATATCCTTTATATACATTTGACATAGTATTACTAGCACATTTCATATTCCATGATCAAAGGTTTGGAGGGGTACGTGCCTCACCCAACATTTTTTTAAAGAAAATACGAAACTTGTATCCCCATTTTACGTCTGCAATCTCTGTTCACAATTTCATTCATTTCGGTTCACTTCTTCTTGCCTTTCGGGCGTCAGCTTTAAAAATTTTGCGTGGGGACTTTTGCCCCCTAAAATCGTTTTTCCATAGAATATAAAAACCCGTATTGGTTTATTTTTGGCGTATTGTCCATACACAAAGTTTCGTTGCAATTGTTCATGGCCTTTACACACATTTGACATACTGTTACTATCACTTTCGATATTTCGTGATCAGAGGTTTGGAGGGGCCCGTGTCCCACCTAACCGTCTTTTCCAGGTAAATACGAAACCCGTATACCCACATTTTATGTCTACAATATGTGTGCAAAATTTCATTCCCTTCGGTTCACTTCTTTAATCTTTCGGGCGTTAATTTTCAAAATTTTGGGGTGGGTTCTTTTTCTCCCTGAAACCGTTTTTCCACAGAAAATGAAAAACCGTATTCCTTTGTTTTTTGCGTGTTGTCTATACGTAAAGTTTAATGGCAATTCTTCATGTCCATTACACACATTTCAGATAGTATTACTAGCACATTTCATATTCCGTGATCAAAGGTTTGGAGGGGTACGTGCCCCACCCAACATTTTTTTCAAGAAAATTCGATACCCGTATCCTCATTTTACGTCTGCAATCTCTGTTCACAATTTTATTCACTTTCGTTCACTTCTCCTTGCCTTTCGGGCGTCAGCTTTAAAAATTTTGCGTGGGGACTTTTGCCCCCTAAAATCGTTTTTCCACAGAATATAAAAACCCGTATTGGTTTATTTTTGGCGTATTGTCCATATACAAAGTTTCGTTGCAATTCTTCATGGCCTTTACACACATTTGACATACTGTTTCTATCACTTTCGATATTTCGAGATCACGGGTTTGGAGGGGCCCGCGCCCCACCTAATCGTCTTTTTCAAGTAATTACAAAACTCGTATACCAAACTTTTATCCCTACAATATGTGTGCAAAATTTCATTCACTTCGGTTCACTTCTTTTTATATTTCGGGCGTCAACTTTCAAAAGTTTGGTGTGGCTTGTTTTGCCCCCTAAAACCGTTTTTCCGCAGAAAATGAAATACCGTATTCCTTTGTTTTTTGCGTATTGTCTATACATAAAGTTTCGTTGCAATTCTTCATGTCCTTTATATGCATTTACATAGTATTACTAGCACATTTCATATTCCGTGATCAAAGGTTTGGAGGGGTACGTGCCTCACCCAACAATTTTTTTAAGAAAATACGAAACCTGTATCCCCATTTTACGTGTGCAATCTCTGTTCACAATTTCATTCACTTCGTTTCACTTGTTCTTGCCTTTCGGGCGTCAGCTTTAAAAATTTTGTGTGGGGACTTTTGCCCCCTAAAATCGTTTTTCCACAGAACATAAAACCCCTTATTCGTTTATTTTTGTCGTATTGTCCATACTCAAAGTTTCGTTGCAATTCTTCATGCCCTTTACACACATTTCACATACTGTTACTATCACTTTCGATATTTCGTGATCAGAGGTTTGGAGTGGCCCGTGTCCCACTTAACCGTCTTTTCCAGGTAAATACGAAACCCGTATACCCACATTTTATGTCTACAATATGTGTGCAAAATTTCATTCCCTTCGGTTCACTTCTTTAATCTTTTGGGCGTTAATTTTCAAAATTTTGGGATGGGTTCTTTTTTCCCCTGAAACCGTTTTTCCGCAGAAAATGAAAAACCGTATTCCTTTGTTTTTTGCGTGTTGTTTATACGTAAAGTTTCCTGGCGATTCTTCATGTCCTTTACACACATTTCACATAGTATTACTAGCACATTTCGTATTCCGTGATCAAAGGTTTGGCGGGGTACGTGCCCCACTCAACATTTTTTTCAAGAAAATTCGATAGCCGTATCCTCATTTTACGTGTGCAATCTCTGTTCACAATTTCATTCACTTTCGTTCACTTCTCCTTGCCTTTCGGGCGTCAGCTTTAATCATTTTGCGTGGGGACTTTTGCCCCCTAAAATCTTTTTTTCCACAGAACATAAAAACCCGTATTCGTTTATTTTTGGCGTATTGTCCATACACAAAGTTTCGTTGCAATTCTTCATGTCGTTTACACACATTTGGCATAGTGTAACTAGCACGTTTCATATTTCGTGATCAAAGGTTTGGAGGGGCTCGTGCCCCACCCAACCTTTCTTAGGAAAATACGAAACCCGTATCCTCGTTTTACGTCTGCAATATCTGTGCACAATTCATTCGCATGCACTTCGGTTCAGTTGTTCTTGAATTTTCCGTTGTCAACTTTCAAAATATTTGGTGAGGCTTTTATATTAAACCTTCACATTATGTAACTTTTTTTTCGTTTTATGAGATTATTTTTGTTGCGGAGGAGAAGAGGTATGGTTTCCTGTGATATGTGTTTGTTGCTATTCATCTTGTTTGAGCTGCTTAAGTAAGATCATATTGTAACTTTTGATATCATCCAACTCCGCCACGATAATAAAATTGTCATTTTCAATAATTCGTTTTATTCTGTTATTTGCAGTTTGTCACACTGATATATTTGTTACAAAATTGAGGTTTGGTCCAACGCCTTTCGAATTCGCAACCAACCGAAGCGCCGAGTTTTTTGGGTTGCCTGCTATTGCAGGAAAAGGAGAATTGCAGGTGGTAATGCACTTTTGGAGTCGTGTATACAAAAACGCCGTCTTTACTTAAATCACTACGGAAATCCGATGGGCCTGTTATCAGTCAGGAACTGCAGAGGATGATAACGAAATTTCACTGTCACAAGTTTTCGTTTCAGTTTTTTCACCTTTCCTCTTAGGAGAAGCTTGTTATGCAGTAGAAGTGCACTGTATTGATATAATTTTTATCACTGCTGGAAGTCTCTGAAACTTAATGTGTCCTCAGAGAAAATGTTTTGTCCAACAGTAACGTCTAATTTCTTCCTCTGGGTAGTTCGTTGAGGTTGAGAGACTGTTATGATTTTTTGAGTAGTGTTCGAGTAGATATTAACAACATTTTAGACAGAAATTGTATACTTTCAACATTGAAATAAAATGCTTTGTTCAACATATACATAATAAAATTCCTTGGATAGTTCGTAACTCTTTCGTATGTATATTTTTTCTTAAATAATTACGAAAAATCGGTTAGAGGGTCTTGAGGATGCAAGGAACAACTTATCAACGATTTTAACTGCAGAATCTTAATAGAAATCAACCTAGAAATTAATTTTGGAAAAGAATTTTTGAGTGGAAAATCTACGGGTATAATTGGGTTTTTGAGAGGCATTTTCTTTATATGATGCAATCTATGTGATGGTTCTCAAATGAACACAGTAAAACTTAGAAACAATTACGGGATTCCACGACTACAAATGTCTCATTTAAGATGAAATCATAATAGTTCAAAGTCTAATTTAAAATGTCATCAGTGGTTGAATATGAATAATGTTTTTTAAAGGAAGAGATTACAGTTATCTCAGAGAAACATAAAACGTTTCCTAACGATTATACTAATATTATTTTTGATCTGTCACTCTAAATAAAAATAAAGTGTCATGTTTTCTATCAATAATTCATCGTGTCTTCTGACACATGAGTATAAAATAAAAGGACATCAGATTGTCTAAAAAGTATTGAGCCTTTGAAGATCTAAATTGAGAAGACATTTAATGTAATTTGAAAATAACGTTATGAAACACACATGCACCATTCTTTTTTATGACATATCATTTTCCCTGTAAAATCATAATCTCATCCTTTAAAAATTCTGTGCTTTCTGATGAAATAAAATAATAAATATAACATGGTTTTTAGAGCCCTCCTTCGAAACTAACTCAATATATTCAGAGAGTTCTGCAGAAACCAAAACAAATGATAGTCTGACCGCCAGGTCCAGGGTATGTGATGGATGCATTTAAACTTTCCTGACAAATTCTTTCAATTTCTGACGGGTCGTTAAAGATGTATGCGGTCTGACTTTGTCAGCGTGGTATATGGCATCTTTCTGTTGACCAGTACCTGCCATTTCTTTTGAATTGCTAGGTTCACTCGCACTAGTTGACAACAGTACACGGCGGAAGCTATCGTTCTGTTTTGCGACAGCAACTTGTGATTCACAATGTCCTTCCAATCCCACCAAACGCAAAGCATAACAATCCCGGGTGTCAGTGTGGAATTTGACATAAACCTAATATTTGTATTAAATACTATAGAACTATAGTGTACTTTATTTACCGTAGTTTATAACATAGTTGGTTGGATTGGATTTTAATGTGAGGATATGTTTGGCGAACTTTTACTCTTATTATCCACGCGGTAATCGATGACTTCTCGATCTTATTATCTGTACTATATTAGGTGACTTCTTGATTTTATTATTCGTATGATGTTCAGTGGCCTTGTAATGCTTCACTTTATAAAAAAATATTCCATTAAAACACATGTAAATATAAACTGTAATTTCACTTACTTCTGTTCTCATCAAATTCTCGGATACAACCAAAAAACAAACAATTCAAATGTTGTGACATCAATGCCACACAATGCTGCTGAAATTCTTCTTTGGTGCAGTTCCCTATCTCTTATATATTCTGAAAACTCTCAAAGAATTGATCCTAGTCATAAACGCAGCCATCTCGCTCATCGGAATTGAGATGAAAAATAGATTAGGACGGCTCGTTCGCCGATCTAATCTATTTAATTTTTAGTTTAATTTTAGTTTATAAAATTATTTTAAATAGCATGTACTTTAGTTAGTTGTTTCTAATGTTTTTTTTCTTTCCTTCAGTTAATCCCATCTAATAGACGTCACAGACGAATATCAACTACAAGAATAAGTAGTTTCATATACTTATACTTTTACATGCATTAATTATTAAATTATTTTTCTTTGAGAATTGAAATCAATGATAAAATATCAACGTAGGTTAACGACGCTTTGCTAATGGTTGTTTGCAGCATAGCTCTACATAAAATTACATACCATGTAAGATACTATTCTCGAAATACCAAAAACAGGCAAAAATATATCGATAAGAATTGCTAAAATTGATGACATACACAACTCCATTACATGAATGTAATGTCATCGAAATCAGTTGCCAAAATAGCCTATATAATTTCAGTTGAAAATCTATATCAAACAAATACAAAGAAAATTGAATTGTTTTGCCAATCGTTAATTACTTAAATTTTGCAGCATACTGTCAGGTGGAGCATTAACTTTCGGAGAGATTAGCTTCCCCAGCAAGGATTACTCAACTCATAGCCATGGTTCTTCTATTTTCTACCTTCAAAATAAGCAATAACTTGTTTCATACTGCAATCGTGACAACTGTTAAAGTTTTCTTTTTCAGGAACGATTTTTATTCTATTATTTCGCAGATACAAAACATAATGACAGAAATCTCCAAAATTGACTTACTACGTTTACTTTTTCATTTATTCCGACGTTATTCATTCATTTATTCAGTGCTCTTCCCGCTGAAACTTTGGAGACTGGTGGCGCCGCCACTGAAGGAAGTTGGGTACCACGAACTAGTAAAACCAAGAACAAATCAAATCCTTCAGAGCGCAGCCAATGATACACTTAGCTACTGCCAGTAACAGACGATGCAGTTAGTTACAACTGTAACCGGTAGTGTTGCAGAGACACTTTCGTTGCATTGTGGGAACGATTTGAATTTCTATTAGGAATATAGGAAGTGGTTCACCAGGGTAATCAGCAGGCCCGCAATCAGCCATAGAGGTTTGGAGAGCCATGAATATGTTAGGGGGGCCAAGTCATTAAACATTCTGTTACACAGAAAAATCCGTTCTCCGGACCGGACAGCGGTATATTGTACAAATATACGTTATCCTCTTGCTTACTACAGAAATCAGTACGGAGCATACGTTGTCCGTATGCTTCATAGGCACTGCCCTTGAATGTTACATCATTCCGTTGCAGGATGTCTGACATCTAACAGTTTTCCGTATATCACATGCATATAGTTATGTTACATCCTCAACTGTATGTTATATTCGTCCATTTGTATGTGAGATCCTGACTGCCTATATTGTTTCATACGGAAAGTACGTACAGATGGAACACTTATACACAAAGTATTATGAAACATGCGTTTTCAGTTATACGTCTGTTGTACGTTAAGTCCAAAAACTACAGGAATTACTCATGTAACCTATCTTTTTAAGTACGTCACCTACAATTTTTTTCTCAGTGTACCAATAGCTAAATTGTGTTTTTTGTATTAATAATAGCATTTTGTGTTAAGGTTTGAAGAGGCCACGAAAAGTTTAGGGGATGCAGGCCCCCTTCTAATTGCGGGCCTGGTAATTAGTGATAACAATGTAGTTTTAAGATTAGAGTCGCAGTGCTTTGATCAAGTCGACTATTACACTATTACAGTCTCCCAAAGTGGATAAATTTTATTAAATTGTATTGCACTAAATATTCATATGTCACGGCACAAATTGCAATCAAAGTGGGGATGCAAAGCCACAATACGCCTGCACTAAATGATAGATTGCTACAAAGTAAATAAATTGAAGATAATGGATACGTTGATGTCAAGTATGCCCACACTATATAATTGAATACAAAAATATGAAACTAAAAATCACTTGCAAGAAATAAAATAATTGCATGAAATAAGAATTCGAAACAGACCATTCAATTCATCTTGCCTGTGACGCTTTATTCCGATGTTTAAAACTTTTTATTGTGTATTTAAGCACAGACAATCTTTACTAGTCAATCCATTTCTTGATAACCTAGTCCGCAAACATGATTGCCCACATCTTCTAAATACACTGAGAAAAATCCGTTATCCGGACAGTGGTGTATTGTACAATTGTCGGTGTATTGTATTCCGGAATCCTTATGTTTACCCAGGAAATTAGTACGGATCATACGTTATCCATATGCTACATACTTTCCCCGCTTAGATGTTACATCATGTCTTTGCAGGATGTATGACATGAAGGGTGCGAGGCAAGAACATGATAACCCACAAGTTCACTATTTTAAGAAATTAGATGTTTTCTGCTGCACAATTCATTTTAAAAGTTAGAAAGCTGATTTTTCACATAAGACCATAGAAGGATTAAAATAATTGTATCAAATCAATATAGCGAATTTCTAATTTTATATGCTGCTGTATAGGTTACCATGTTTTAACATTTAAGCCATAATTGTTATAAACATTATTTTCTGAAGCGTGTGTGTTTACTTGGCGCCATGGCTTACATTTTGTATTGGATTTTTATATCAGGAAACAATATTTGTTGATTCATTAATACTAAACATGATTATTACAGAAATGTACCTAACAACATAAAGAAAACTCGAACGAGTGAAATTTTAATTCACTAATGCAAATATTACAAACTTTGTGAAAAAACCTTATTATCTAAAGAATCGATTCTAAAGTAAGAAGAAAATCTCATACAAAAACGAATTGTTTTCACAATATCGAAACAGAAGTTTACACAAAAAATGAATCTTGAAAATCTTTAAGTTTTACGTCCCACGATTATGCCGGCGAGGCTAAAGATAACATAAATGGATCTTGGAGTATATTGCTTTTACTCCATGACGTGTTGGTCCTCCTCTGTATCATTAAGTTATCCTATGTCAATTTGATACACACGTTAGAACATTAATATTAGCGCTATTTTCGTTTTCCACCCTAAAGAGCCATTTCTAACCTAACCTAATCCAACCCCAACGGTAGTCCAGTTGCACTCCACCAACCTTGAGTATTTGTCACAATTAGGTTTGTTTTCTACATCAAACGAAAGCTATAGTTACTTGGGATTCGAAAGTGGGATATAGACCCTTGAACTTCACAAAGTAAAGCAGTATTAATAAAAGAAAATCACGGCAGACGACTTAACAATAATAGTTCTTTCGGTTTTCGAAGTACAATTGCCACATGTTCACTTGTTTGTCCAAATTATAAAATCTTGTTGGACCAGCCACAATTCGAGATGAATTTTCACCAACGCAGTGAAGATTCCGGAAGAATGTTTGCGAACACATACTGTGCTAATGGAAGCTTGCTGGTGCGAAAATTTGTTTATTGGACCAGAAACGGATCCTCGTAAATTTTAAAAAGGCACATAGTGTTGCTGGAGAATACATACTGGATTCTTGATAGTCCAGCAAAAAAAAAAAAAAAAAAAAAAAAAAATCTGGGTGAGGTATACTGAAATTACTAAAATGCAATACTTGATATCCCACAGCAACTACTACAATGCAAAACTTGATATCCCACATTAACTACTTATTATTGAAAATACAGCATGATTCACTCAACACAATTGCACCACTTGGTAATCTTAATTCGAAAATAATAATGGGTTATGCAAAAGCGAATGGAAAGTACAGAGATGAAATTCTGCAAAATCATAAAAACAGAACATGGTAAGCCACGTACAGATCATGATAGAAAACACAGCGCAATTTACCTCGTTATTTCCCCACGACGAACCAGTCGGGTCCAGTGATGTAACTACGTTTTATGGGCCCGCCGCAAGAGAATACCCAGCCCCCCCCCTTAACAACATTTTTGGTGGAAAGATAGATAACAATAAATAACCATGCTTCCCTGTATCTGTGAATAATGAGTTAAATGCATGTAATTACTAGGCCTAAATATTCATAAATGGAAACCACTAATAATTTATTCAATAAGAAGCTTCAGAATGGAGGATGGACGATGAAAGATGCACTCTTTGCAATCAGTAATGTCAGTCTTCATGAAAAGTAGCAGGAATTAACTGAATAGTTCCTTCTTGCTTTTCTGTCAGCAAAATCCTTTACTAAGTCTTGTACATCCATTTTTCAGCTTTATCCGCATTTATTGAGAACAGTACTAGATTACTTAATCTATTTTGACCCATTATGTTTCTCATACAGTTTTCTATTAATTTCAATTTTGAGAACGACCTTTCCACAGAACTGACAGAGACAGGGATCGTCAAAAGAACAAATACGCGGTAAAGTTCTGAAAATCTAGACGAAAATGACTCATATTTTACAATTAAGAGCCTTGTTAGGTTAAACACAGAATTCTGAACACTTATTTTAGACTTAAAAGTTTCACAAAGCAAATTATTTCAGTCAGAAACGAAGAACCAATATCACAACTGTAAGTTGTTTGAAGTATCTCTGCCCTTTTTAGAATTTCGTCGTCAGTGACATGAGTTATATTGGCAGGAAACAAAAAGGAAAATGAGGATACTGTGTATCACGCATAGATCTAAAACTATGAATTTAGTATGTCAAATAATTTAATATAGATGCTAGTTCTAAAGCTTGATTCATTATCACTGAGACGACTATCTTCACACAACTCATCAAAATATCGTTTAACCTTTTTGAATCGTTTGCATCTAAATTATGTCTGAACATTCCACTTTTCACATAGTTCAATTGCTTCTTCCTTCAGATATAGCCGAAAAAAGAGGAGGATGGCAGAACATTGCCGACTAATACAAAACTGAAAAGCATATTGACTCGATTTATTAGGAGGCAAAGGTGAAGGGACCCCTTTGAAGTGTCGGGTTTCCCGACACTGCGAGGTTTCGCGCCATAGTAGTTACGCCCCTGGTTGGGTCATCTTCGCGAAAATACAAATTTCCTGGGTCACTGAACAATAAACCATCTTCATTGAATTGGCTGTAAGAAACATCTAATGTACATTTTTTTTTTTTTTTTTTTTTTTAGATTGGAAGGTGTTACACGGTTCGGTTCAAAATCTCTTGTCGTCGCGAATTCTATCGAGGAATTTGAAGCTTAAAATATACAAAACGATAATAATTATTATGCCTGTTGTTCTGTATGGCTGCGAAACATGGTCACTTACTCTGAGGGAAGAACATAGACTGAAAGTATTTGAGAACAAGATCCTGAGACGAATATTCGGACCCAAGAGGAACGGGAATGGGGAATGGTGGAAACTTCATAACGAGGAACTACATAATTTATATGGTCTACCCAACATTGTTAGGGTCGTTAAGTCTAGGAGGCTTAGGTGGGCGGGTCATGTAGCTAGGATGGAAGAAAGTAGAAACGCTTTCAAAGTCTTGACTGGAAGACCAATCGGAAAACGAGCATTAGGAAGACCTAGGCGCAGATGGGAGGACAATATTAAAATGGATCTCGCAGAGATTGGAATACCAAGTAGAAACTGGATGCAGTTAGCTAAGGATAGAAGTCAGTGGAGAGCTTTTGTGAACGCGGCATTGAACCTCCGGGTTTCATAGGCCATAAAGTTAGTTAGTTAGTTAGGTGTTACACGGCTCCTCATTGCCCGCCATCTTATGCATTCCAAAAAGTTACAAAGAGGCTTACCGTAAGTGAATATTACTGCGATCTATAGAGCACAATTTGATCCCCGACAACATTAAACGAAGCAGTATGCTTTGCTCTCTATCGAGTGTTGCATAATTCAGAAATTAAAAATTTGTGGTTTACTATGTTCTTGCCTCATACCCTTCACATCTAACATACATATACGAATATTCAGCTAAATGTTACATATGTCCATGTGTATGTGAGATCCTGACTGCCTATATACGGTTCTTTCGTTAGTACGGAAAGAACGTTTATTCGGAACACTTATACGAAAAGTACATATAATATATGTGTTTTCATTTATATGTTTGCCGTACATTAAGTCCAAAAACTATAGGACTTACACATGTAACATACATTTTTACGTATGCCACACACGTTTTCTTAAATCAGTGCATATAATACTAACAAAACAATTAAGCTTTCAAACTGAAATTTTCAGAAATGAAAATAAACAAAATTTAACTACAAGAACATTAAATAACATCATTATTAATATAGTAATGCACGGTATAACTCAAGAATACCAGGACTTTACAACCTCTCTATCTTATTATGCGTGTAAGGTTCAATGACCTTTAATTCTGGTAAAGTTCCACATTTTATAACTTGTTTCCTTCACCAAATTGTAAGTCTCTGTTCGGAATAAATACAAATTCCGCTTAGAAAATTCCTACCTTCTGTGTTTTCGACAAAACCATATAGCGTAGGTCGGCCACACTGCTCTTCGTGAAAGAGAGATCCCTGATGTGTTTAGACTGCAAATTTCATTACTTTCTTTTGCAGGTGCATTTCGCCAGCCCCCCCCCCCCCACCCACCTTGAAGTTTCGAAACAAAACCTATGCCAATCGTTTGTGCTACGTTTGTGCCGGAATGTACCGCAAAAAATTTCGTTTGTACCACTTCCGGTACGAAGTTATAAGGGTTTTAAAGTGGGGGGGCTGGGGAAACGGCAGCCCCCCACCTAGGAATTTCAAAACAAAACCTATGCCAATCGTTTGTGCTACGTTTGTGCCGGAATGTACCGCAAAAATTTTCGTTTGTACCACCTCCGGTACGAAGTTATAAGGGTTTTAAAGTGGGGGGGGGCTGGAGAAACGGCAGCCTCAAAACTTGGAATTTCGAAACAAAAGGTATGCCAATCGTTTGTGCTACGTTTGTGCCGGAATGTACCGCAAAAATTTTCGTTTGTACCACTTCCAGTACGAAGTTAAAAGGGTTTTAAAGTGGGGGGCTGGAGAAACGGCAGCCTCCAAACTTGGAATTTCGAAACAAAACCTATGGCAATCGTTTGTGCTACGTTTGTGCCGGAATGTACCGCAAAAATTTTCGTTTGTACCACTTCCGGTACGAAGTTATAAGGGTTTTAAAGTGGGGGGGGGGCTGGAGAAACAGCAGCCTCAAAACTTGGAATTTCGAAACAAAAGGTATGCCAATCGTTTGTGCTACGTTTGTGCCGGAATGTACCGCAAAAATTTTCGTTTGTACCACTTCCAGTACGAAGTTAAAAGGGTTTTAAAGTGGGGGGCTGGAGAAACGGCAGCCTCCAAACTTGGAATTTCGAAACAAAACCTATGGCAATCGTTTGTGCTACGTTTGTGCCGGAATGTACCGTAAACATTTTCGTTTGTACCCCTTCCGGTACGAAGTTATAAGGGTTTTAAAGTGGGGGGGCTGGAGAAACGGCAGCCTCAAAACTTGGAATCTCGAAACAAAAACTATGGCATTCGTTTGTGCTACGTTTGTGCCGGAATGTACCGCAAAAATTTTCGTTTGTACCACTTCCGATACGAAGTTATAAGGGTTTTAAATTTGGGGGGCTGGAGAAGCGGAAGCCTCCAAACTTGGAATTTCGAAACAAAACCTATGGCAATCGTTTGTGCTACGTTTGTGCCGGAATGTACCGCAAAAATTTTTGTCTGTACCACTTCCGGTACGAAGTTATAAGGGTTTTGAAGTGGGGGGCTAGGGAAACGGCAGCCTCCAACCTAGGAATTTCAAAACAAAACCTATGCCAATCGTTTGTGCTACGTTTGTGCCGGAATGTACCGCAAAAATTTTCGTTTGTACCACTTCCGGTACGAAGTTATAAGGGTTTTAAATTGGGTGCCTGGAGAAATGGCAGCCTCCAAACTTGGAATTTCGAAACAAAACCTATGGTAATCGTTTGTGCTACGTTTGTGCTGGAATGTACCGCAAAAATTTTCGTTTGTACCACTTCCGGTACGAAGTTATAAGGGTTTTAAAGTGGGGGACTGGAGAAACGGCAACCTCCTACCTTGCAATTTCGAAACAAAACCTATGCCAATCGTTTGTGCTAAGTTTGTGCCGGAATGTACCGCAAAAATTTTCGTTTGTACCACTTCCGATACGAAGTTATAATAGTTTTAAAGTGGGGGCAAACTTCAGAAACATCAAATTCAATACAAATAGAGATAGAAACATTGAGTTAACGGGAATCGTTAGTGCACTTATAAGCACTAAGCACTAACGCTAGTGCTATCATATTTTGGGATTTATTCAAGATTTTTGGTGGGGGGCCAACTTCAGAAATATCAAATTGTATACAAATAAAGGTAGAAACATAGTGTTAACAGCAATCATTAGTGCATCATTAGTGCACTTAAACGCACTAAGCACTAACGTTAGCGCTACTATATTTTGAGATTTATTCAAAAAATTTGGTGGGCTGGTCAACTTCAGAAATATCAAATTCTATACAAATAGGGATAGAAACATGGGGTTAATGGCAAACGTTAGTGCATCGTTAGTGCACTTAAACGTACTAAGCACTATCGTTGGTGCTACCATATTTTGGAATTCATTCAAGATTTTCGGTGGGATGGGCAACTTCAGTAATTTCAAATTCTATACAAATAGAGATAGGAACATAGAGTTAACGGCAATCGTTAGTGCATCGTTAGTGCACTTAAAATACTAAACACTGACGTTAGTGCTATAATATTTTGGGATTTATTCAAGATTTTAGATGGGGCCAACTTCAGAAATATCAAATTCTATACAAATAGAGGTAGAAACATGCAGTTAAAGACAATCGTTATTGCATCGTTAGTGCACTTAAATGCACTAAGAATTAAGGTTAGCATTACCATATTTTGGGATTTATTCAAGATTTCTGGTGGGACCAACTTAAGAAATATCAAATTTCATACAAACATTTAGTGCTTTCTAGAAGCACTAACGATACACTAATGAATGGCATTAATTTTTTGTTAGTGCTTGAAGTTGACGCAAGTTCACCGTGCCCTCCAAAGATATTGTACCTGTAGCACCTACACTAATGAAGTACTAACGTTAGGGGTTGGTGCACTAAGAACCACTAACAATTGCACTAGAAGATATCATTAGTGCTTTTGAATATGGCGGAAATTTGATGCAATTAAAAATTCCCAATAAATGTCTTATAGGAGTTTAGTGACATGTAATTGTCCATAACTACACTAATATTGAAGGACAAACGAAACTGTTAGTGTTTTCTAGAAGCACTAACGATGCACTAACGATTGCACTAGAATAGATCATTAGTACTCTTGAATTTGACGGAAATTTGACGCAATGAAAAATTTCCCATAAATTTATTATGTGTTTCGTTACATGTAATTGGCCATAAGTAAACTAATATTGAAGTTCTAACTAAATTGTTAGTGTTTTCCAGAAGCACTACCAATGCACTAACGAATGGCACTAAGTTTTATTTAGTGCTTGAAGTGGGGGCGCTAAGTTCACTCTGGCCTCAAAAGGTATTTTAATTGTAGCAAATTTACTAATGAAGCACTAACCTTAGGTGTAGATGCGCTAAGAAGCACTAACAATGCACTAACGATCGCTCTAGAAGAGATCATTACTGATTTTGAATTTGGCGGAAATTTGATTCAATGAAAAATTTGCCTAAATTTCTTGTGAGTCTCGTGATATGTAATTGGCCATAACTACACTAATAGTGAAGCACTAACGAAATTGTTAGTGCTTTATAGAAGCACTAACGAATTGGACTATTTTTTCCGTTAGTGCTTAAAGTATCGGTGCGAAATTCACGCTGACTTCTCCGTAGGTTTTTTTACTTGTAACACCTACACTAATGAAGCACTAACGTTAGGTGTTTGTGCTCTAAGAAGCAATTACGATGCACTAACAATTGCACTAACAGAGGTAATTAGTGCTTTTGAATGAGATGGGAATTTGATACAATGAATAATTCCCCATGTGTTTCTTATGGGAGTTTTGAGACTTATAATTGGCCATTTCTACACTAATGGTGAAACACTAACGAAACTACTTGTTGTCTAGAAGTACTAACAATGCACTAACGTATAAAACTAATTTTTTCGTTAGTGCTTGTAGTGGGGGCTAAGTTCACGATAAATTCGAAAGTTTTCTTTCCTTGTAATATTAGTGCTTCCTAGTGCACCAACACCTAAGTTTCGTGCTTCATTAGTGTAGGTGCTACAAGTAAGAAACCTTTGCGGGCCAGCGTGAACTTGGTTCCCACTTCAAGCAGTAACGAAAAATAAGTCCATTCGTTAATGTATCGTTAGCGCTTCTGCAAAACACTCATAGTTCCGTTAATGCTTAACTATTGATGTAGATATGGCCAATTATATGCCACAAAAATCCCATAAGAGATTCATGTGGAATTTTTCATTGCGTCAAATTTCCGCCAAAATCAAAAGCACTAATGACCTCTTCTACTGAAATCGTTAGTGTTTCTTAGTGCATTAACACCTAACGTTAGTTCTTCATTAATGTAGGTCCTACAAGTAAAAAAACCTTTGGAAGCTTTCATGAACTTGGCGCCCCACTTCAACCAATAACGAAAAAATTAGAGCTGTTTTCGTTAGTGCTTCACTATTAGTGTAGTTATGGCCAGTTACATCTCAGGAAACTCACATAAGAAATTTAAGGGGAGTTTTTCACTGTGTCAAATTTCTGCCAAATTAAAAAGCACTAATGATCATTTCCAGTACAATCCTTAGTGCATCGTTAGTGCTTCTTCGTGCACCAACCCCTAACGTTAGTGCTTAATTAGTGTAGGTGCTACAAGTAAAATATCTTTGGTGGTCAGCGTGAATTTGCGCCCTCTTCAAGCACTAACAAAGTAATTAGTGCATTCGTTACTGATTCCTGAAAATACTGACACTTTGTATGGAATTTGATATTTCTGAAGTTGCCCCCCACCAAAAATTTTGAATAAATTTCAAAATGTGGTAACACTAACGTTAGTGCTTAGTGCATTTAAGTGCACTAATCACGCTCTAACGATTGCCGTTAACTCCATGTTTCTACCTCTATTTGTATAAAATTTGATATTTTTGAAGTTGGCCCCCCACCAAAGATCTTGAATAAATCCCAAAATATGGTAGCACTAATGTTAGTGCTTATTGCGTTTAAGTGCACTAACAATGCACTAACGATTACCGTCAACCCCATGTTTCTACCTCTATTTGTATAGAATTTGATATTTCTGAAGTTGGCCCCACCACCGAAAATCTTGAATAATCCCAAAATATGGTAGCACTTACGGTAGTGCTTAGTGTGTTTAAGTGCACTAACGATGCACTAACGATGCGCTAAGTTTAGTGAAAATCTGTCTGCATAAAGATGGGTGGGGGGCTAACTTCATATGAAGTAGGTCCCAAACCAAAATCTTCAATATCTCGTAAACGCTGATAGCACTAACGTTAGTTCTAAATGCACTAACGTGCACTAACGATGCATTAACGATGTGCAACGTTTGGTGTGATTTGGGAGAGGTGGGGGGCCAACTTCAGGCACGTAATTTTTTTTGCGGTACATTCCGGTAAAAACGTACCACAAACGATTGACATAGTCTTATCTCGAAATTCCAAGATGGGGGGTTCTGGAAACGTCAGCCCCCTAGTTAAAACTGTCATACTTTTGTACTGGAAGTGATACATACAAAAATGTTTGCGATACATTCCGACACAAATGTTGTTAAACGATTTGCATAGGTCTCGTTTCGAAATTCCGAGGGGGCATCAAAACGGCAGCCCCGTAGCTTGAAACTCTCGTATCTTTGTACCGGAAGTGGTACAGAAAAGAGTTTAGCGAAACGTTCCTGTTCAAAAGTAGTGCAAAGAGTGGGCATAGGTTTCATTCGAAATTACTGGGTGCGGGGCTGCCGTTACCACAGCCCCTCTTGAAAACTCATATAACTTCTTACCGGAAGTGGAACAAACGAAAATTTTTGCGGTACATTCCGGCACAAACGTAGCACACACGATTGGCATAGGTTTTCTTTCGAAATTCCAAGGTTGGAGGCTGCCGTTTCTCCAGCCCCCCCCCACTTTAAAACCCTTATAACTTCGTACCGGAAGTGGTACAAATGAAAATTTTTGTCCGGCACAAACGTAGCACAAACGATTGGCATAGTTTTTGTTTCGAAATTCCAAGTTTGGAGGCTGCCGTTTCTCCAGCACCCCCAATTTAAAACCTTATAACTTCATACCGGAAGTGGTACAAACGAAAATTTTTGCGGTACATTCAGGCACAAACCTAGCACAAACGATTGACATAAATTTTGCTTTGAAATTCCTAGGTTGGAGGCTGCCGTTTCCCTAGCCCCCCACTTCAAAACCCTTATAACTTCGTACCGGAAGTGGTACAGACAAAAATTTTTGCGGTACATTCCGGCACAAACGTAGCACAAACGATTGCCATAGGTTTTGTTTCGAAATTCCAAGTTTGGAGGCTGCCGCTTCTCCAGCCCCCCCACTTTAAAACCCTTATAACTTCGTACCGGAAGTGGTACAAACGAAAATTTTTGCGGTACATTTCGGCACAAACGTAGCACAAACGAATGCCATAGTTTTTGTTTCGAAATACCAAGTTTTGAGGCTGCCGTTTCTCCAGCCCCCCACTTTAAAACCCTTATAACTTCGTACCGGAAGTGGTACAAACGAAAATGTTTACGGTACATTCCGGCACAAACGTAGCACAAACGATTGCCATAGGTTTTGTTTCGAAATTCCAAGTTTGGAGGCTGCCGTTTCTCCAGCCCCCCACTTTGAAACCCTTTTAACTTCATACCGGAAGTGGTAGAAACGAAAATTTTTGCGGTACATTCCGGCACAAACGTAGCACAAACGATTGGCATACCTTTCGTTTCGAAATTCCAAGGTTGGAGGCTTCCGTTTCTCCAGCCCCTCCACTTTGAAACCCTTATAACTTCGTACCGGAAGTGGTACAAACGAAACTTTTTGCGGTACATTCCGGCACAAACGTAGCACAAACGATTGCCATAGGTTTTGTTTCGAAGTTCCAAGTCTGGAGGCTGCCGTTTCTCCAGCCCCCCACTTTAAAACCCTTATAACTTCGTACCGGAAGTGGTACAAACGAAAATTTTTGCGGTACATTCCGGCACAAACGTAGCACAAACGATTGGCATAGGTTTTGTTTTGAAATTCCTAGGTAGGGGGGCTGGCGTTTCCCCAGCCCCCCCACTTTAAAACCCTTATAACTTCGTACCGGAAGTGGTACAAACGAAAATTTTTGCGGTACATTCCGGCACAAACGTAGCACAAACGATTGCCATAGGTTTCGTTTGAAATTCCAAGGTGGGGGGCTGCCGTTTCCCCAGCCCTTCCACTTTAAAACTATTATAACTTCGTACCGGAAGTGGTACAAACGAAAATTTTTGCGGTACATTCCGGCACAAACGTAGCACAAACGATTGGCATAGGTTTTGTTTCGAAACTCCAAGAGGGGGGTCTGGCGAAATGCACCTTTCATTTGCGTATGGTTGTAAGAAAAATGGTTATTTGGGTACTGTTGTGAGATCTCGGCGCAGGACTAACAGGACGAAGATGTGGGTGTACTGGAACGATCTAGCAACGAAGACACAATTGACTCACATGTTAGTGGAACCATCTAAGCTCGCCATTGTCTGAAAAGGATCGCGAAGACTTAATAGGAATAGCTAAGTGCACAGCAAAATCAAAGTAATTTTCATTGTATTTTCAATTCCTGTGACTTTGTGCATCACAAGTACGTAAAGGAACGGCATATAGTTGCAGAGGATTCTTACCATCGTCTATGTGACACTCTTTGTCGAAAATAAATTAAATACAATTGTGAAACACAATTGACTCACATGTTAGTGGAACCATCTAAGCTCGCCATTGTCTGAAAAGGATCGCGAAGACTTAATAGGAATAGCTAAGTGCACAGCAAAATCAAAGTAATTTTCATTGTATTTTCAATTCCTGTGACTTTGTGCATCACAAGTACGTAAAGGAAGGGCATATAGTTACAGAGGATTCTTACCATCGTCTATGTGACACTCTTTGTCGAAAATAAATTAAATACAATTGTGAAACACAATTGACTCACATGTTAGTGGAACCATCTAAGCTCGCCATTGTCTGAAAAGGATCGCGAAGACTTAATAGGAATAGCTAAGTGCACAGCAAAATCAAAGTAATTTTCATTGTATTTTCAATTCCTGTGACTTTGTGCATCACAAGTACGTAAAGGAAGGGCATATAGTTACAGAGGATTCTTACCATCGTCTATGTGACACTCTTTGTCGAAAATAAATTAAATACTGAGCAAAAATAGCAAGACAATGTCCTATTCATGTGGCTTCTTTGTCTTTCTCGACATAGTACAACATTTCTATGCTTTCTCAAGCTGCTTACTCTCTGGATAAAGTCTCGTACGAATTTCAGCTATTCCCGAAAATCAAAACGCACATGAAAAAACACAATTTCACACTAGGCTTGTAACCAACCCAAAAATTAAAGGGGGCCTGGTAGAAGTTAGGGGGCCCGATCTAATCACGCATTACTTCATCGCCATATTATACTTCATTTGTAAGCCTACCGTAAAAATTTTAGGGAGCCAGTAAAAATTTAGGGGGACCTGGCCCCCTAGTTCCCGTGGATACGGGTCTGTTTCACACCCGAGACAAAATCTAGTGCATCTCGATAGCTGTCCTAAAAGCACTCACCAAGGAGGAGTTACAGTCTTGTTTCTAGCAGTGGAAAGACTATTAAACTCGATGTGTGGAGGCAAGAGAGAAGTAGTTTGAAGGGAATTAGGACGACAAATACACGAGAGGACTGAAGTGTTTTCCCAGAACCATGGTCTGATACTTTTCAGACAAGCCTTGTATTCTCCTCAGCTTTGTATTTGTTTGTAAAAATCCTCAATTTCCATTCCTCTCTCTGAGTTATTGCCAAAGCTTTAATGTTCATACAGTATGGCTACTATACACACCATTGTTTATACACACACACTCTCTGTCTCTCTCACACACACATCTAATACTTGTTTACTTTAGCACATATGCTCGGATAAATGTTACACAAATGAGTCTTGTATCATTAAAACAACATCATCACTTTTAACATCCTATAACGGTATTTAATTGTTAATTTTTTTAAAAAAATCCGAACATTCAAACAAATCCACTATCATCCATTTTGCTCCATTAATCGGATTTTATTCATTTAGCTATGTGTCGTTGTATCTGGATAATGGACATATACCAATGGCGTAATCCTTTTAGTTGCAGGGTAAGAGAGGTTAAACGCATTTCAAAATGAACAAAACACTCTCGAATTACTGCCACATCTCACAAAACAAATGTACATCTAACTTTGTTGTTTTGGGGGAGAACATGATGGATTTAAAAGGGAGTACAACAGAAAATAATATTTCTAATCAATGTTTTTGATGGGTAATGATGAAATCAAAAGCGCATAAATTAATTTTAAAAGTAGAGATATGCTTTATACGGAATGCATAATGAAAATCACCCTTATTTGAATATTAATTTATGCATTTCTCGGTTTAGCATTATATTATAATTCTTTAAATTGGTTTTTATGATCATTTATATTTTTTCCCTAATTTTGCGATATTATTTTTGATTTTGTTCTTTTACTTCAGAGTTAGGGAGTAATCAAATACCATATTCAGATTGGTTTTAATGGAAAAGACGTAAACCACTTCGGGCGCACTGAGGGGATCATAGTAAAATCAGCTCATTTTAACGACAAAAAGTGTTTCTATCTATATATTAAATTCTAGGTTTATATGTTTGTCTCCAAAGATAAGTTTATATGTTTGTCTCCAATCTTTTCGACAATCAAATCTCAAAAAGCACAAGTATTAAAAACGTGCCGTTTTCGCTGGCCTATTCCAATTTTTTTTTTTTTTTAGATTGTCCAGTTCTAATTGAATATTTAAAAAAACGTGGCCGTTATTTCTTTATTACATTTTTTAGGGTACACTGGAAGTGTTGAAATTTTTTAAAAAGTAAAACATCGTATCCTATGAGTTGTATATTCCAATATAACATAGTTGTGTACAGGGGTTGCATACTTCTCATTCGTTTGTTTCTGTAAAAATGATAATTAAAAACGAAGGATAGCCATTTCTCCAGGCTAAGATTAATCTTTATTGTTTGGAGTGTTTTCCCCAATGAACACCACATATCACTGACATTATAATTAAATGCGTATGTAATGTATTTGCTTATTACATACTGAGTGCAAGAAGAAAGAAAACACTGACCATACATGAATTAGAAACTCCAAGCGGAAGTAGGCTCAATCTTGCAAATGGTGCGAGATATTGAAAAATCATCGAAAAAATTTTCCCTTTATTTAATCCCTTGCCGATTTTTATTAAGACGTCTTTCATTCATGTCTCTAAAGGGACATGTACAGATGTTGTGAGGAATGACAAGGAGATTCATACTCATATATGAATGATGCGCTGTATAGACAGCGCAGGTTCAGATAGCGTGTAATATAACAATGATAACTTTTAAAATATATCAATTTTTGATAATTATTTAATACAACTTTCTGTTCATTTTGAATTGCTGTCTTGTTTGGAATTATTGTTTTGCCATAATGTTTTGAATTTCGTGTGTGGATTTGTTGGGAGCTTAAAGTTCCATTTTAGTGCTGAGGCTGTATGAAAAAGCTATGTGAGACAATGACTTACAACTTAGTCAATTCATACATTAACCAGAGGACAGAACACTGTAATAAGGTCTCACACTGCTATTCCTTCCAGGATGTGCTACACAAAAGCCCTCCAAAGTTATAATTGACATTTTACACACTCGGAACTCTCTCCGCATCCTCTCCTGCATCTCTTTGTTTCAGTCTAACTATCCTGCCTTTAACCAATGAGCGGCCAGCCTTAATGTCGTATCCGAAACACCTCAGCTCTCACTGAGAATTGAACTTGGATTTTCCTCATGGAAGTCATATATGCTAACCACGAAAGAAATGATCTAAATGGGGTTAAAAGCTAAAGGTACAGAGAGCAATGTTTTTTTTTTTTTTATTATTATTATTCTCGTGGTACGCAACATTATGCATATTCTCTCGAGCCGATTGGGGATAAAGTTGAACTTAAACTAATCAAGAATGTCACTATTCATCTCAGCAATTACAAAAACTACGAATCCGACACTAATATCGATCGTTTTCGATTAGTTTTACACCTCACTCCTAACTCCAAAGGTTATTTACCCCCAACAGAAGCTGAATTTGGGTTTAAACGCAATCGCCAGTGTCACAATGAATATCAGCGACCCCGAAAACTATAAGTTTGACAATATATCGGTCGTTTTCGATTATTTTTACATATCGCTACCACTACCACAGGTGCTAGGTTATCTTACCCCTCTGGGAACTGGACTCAGAGTTAAAATGATGTCCGGAGTCACTATTCATTTCAGCTACCCCGAAAACCATGAATTCGACACTAATATGGTTAATTTCCGTTTGGTCTATTCCTGTTTCGCCTACGGACCTTCCAGCAATATACATCATTATCTTAACCTCATCTTAAATGTAGGCCAAACGGGTATTCCCGTTTTGCTTACACTCACTCGACGAGGGATATTTAATGTCTGCACTGAGAAAAAAAATGTAGGTGGCGTACTTAAAACGATAGGTTACATGCGTAATTCCTGTAATTTTTGGACTTAACGTACAGCAGACGTATAACTGAAAATGCATGTTTTATGATACTTTCTGTATAAGTATTCCATCTATACGTACAGTTGCGGAATGTAACATAAGTATATGCATGTGATATACGGGAAACTGTTAGATGTCAGACATCCTGCAACGGCATGATGTAACATCTAAGGGCAGTGCCTATGTAGCATACGGATAACGTATGCTCCGTACTGATTTCTATTGTAAGCAAAAGGATACCGTATATTTGTACAATATACCGCTGTCCGGAGAACGTATTTTTCTCTGTGTGAGTTTTTTTTTTTTTTTTTTTTTTTTTTTTTTTTTTTTTTTTTTAACGAAGATTTATGAATAAGTTTAGTTTTCAACTTCAGCAACAGCTCTGATGTGATGGACTTTAATTCTAGCCAAGTGCTTGCCGTGCCACTAGTAGTTCCAAAGATCACCATTTCAAAACCGATATACGTTCTTTTTTTTAATGGTCTCACAGAACAATTTAAAAAGGCGCGTGACTAGCTATTCAAGATCAGTTTCTCAAACTGTACAAGCCTAATCGGTACTCCCGTGAACCATTATGCCCTCCAACTGCTGTGCTAGGAAAATTTCTTAATGCATTTTTTCAGCCTTAGTGGTGGGAGAAGTAACTTTCTAGTTTTTCCTGCCTTGAATGCAGAAATACTTGTAATATTGCAAGTATAGTAACATTGAGGCCCGGAGAAAGGGCTCAGGATAGCATGAATGTTGGGTATTGAATTCAATTAAGCATTCAATTGAATGCTTGATTTATATTCAGAGTGGTGGACGAGTATCGAACCAAAGGTAGCAGAGGTGAAGTGAACGGAGTCAGTTCTCTCCCTTGTTCTTCCTGTTTTGAATATATTGAGTACGCCTCTGAATGAAGAGCTATTGCTGTTTTGCTTTGATAGTATTTAACGCGGTTCTGGAGTAGAAGGCGGAATACATCGAACGGGAGCTAATTACCTTTCAAATCTGAATTTCTTTAAACTTATTTTAGCTAAATTATTAATTTTTATACCAAATTTCTCATAATGAAAAAAATAATTTTAGAGGGTTCGCGGGCCTAGATAAGTATTCAGTCAAGAACATAACGTTTTAAGTGAATATAGTGATAGTAGACAACGAAGGGATTCTATCGTTGCTGAATCACATATAAAAATATTATGGTTTCTAACACACTCAATTTACCTTAATCTTAAACTTTAAAAAATAAAAGTTGAGAAATATAAGTATAGAAACTTAGAAACACTATAGACAAGCCAAACATACTACAGCATTTATTAATTAGTATAAGAATTTTAGATAATAAAAGAATTGCTATGCAGTGTTAATTCTGGAATTTTCTTTTCTGTAAAATTCATGTTTATTTCCTAGACTTATTAATTTCCAAACATTTAATTTGATTGAAAATGCCATGACTGCATTTAGTCGGTATATTAATATTTTCATTGTCTTTATATTGCGTTCCCACTTCAAACACTAAATATCCTTATTCGAGTGGGCGCAGCCGAAACGGAAATAGGCAAAACATGAATACCCGTCTTACTTATAGCTAAGATGAGATTGAGATAATGATAAAAGTTGCTGGAAGATCTGTAGGCGAAACGGGAATAAGCCAAAGGGGAAAGACAGCCACTAATATAATATAGATTGTTTTCGATTAATTTTACCTCTTACTCTTCCTACTTCCTAGGAATGTTAGCGATGTCTTCACCACAATATTTTCCTCAGGTTGTAGGTCATACGTGTACCAAGTTTCGTCAAAACTTCTCCAGGTATTCCAGTTTTATGCTGGAACATATAATATGTACAGGGTGTAAGAAAAGTCTCTTTTAGACCATTTTTATTATGAGTACAGATATGGAAAAATGTAAAGAGAGCAAAGTTGATGGAAATGATAAGTTTCCAATCTAAAATGTTATTTAAAAAAAAAAAAAAAAATCGGACCAGCAGGTTGCTCTACACCAGTAGTCGTACTAATGGTAATTGAGAAAGCAACGTTGCCAGTCATAGTGTTACAATAGAACCTTTAGTTCACGCAATAATTGAACGGAAAACAAGCAAAAATTATGACGTACGGAAAATACAAAAGTACTGCAAATACCGGTTGCAATCATTAACACAGTGGAGTGTAGGGGGAGGTAAGGTAGGCTAATAAAAATTCGTAACAAGTTTCAAGTTGATTGTGAAAATCGTTTGCGATGCAAAATACATAATGAAGTTATACTGCATCTGATACTGTTGCTTGCAAAGTTTACTAGACAGACTGTACATGTTACTGACTGTAACACTTCCCAAGTGTAACACCCAGATTTTGATAAAATTTAGCAGGTAGATACTACACATGAAATAAACGAATACGTGTTTTTTTTTTTCATTTTCTGCGGAAAAATTGTTTTAGGGGGCAAAAGTCCCCACCCAAAATTTTGAAAGTTGACGCCCGAAAGGCAAGAAAAAGTGGACTGAAGTGAATGAAGTTGTGCACAGATATTGTAGACGTAAAATGAGGGAATACGTGTTTTGTATTATCCTGAATAAATAAAAAAAAAAAAAAACAGTTGGGTGGGACACAGACCCTTGGAAACCTTTTACTATAAAATATCGAAAGTGCTAATAAGTATACGTCAGAAGTACCTGAAGAATAAGGAGAATAGCAACGAAACTTTGTGTACAGACAATACGCAAAAAATAAACGAGTACGTGCTTTCATTTTCTGCGGTAAAACGATTTTCATGGGAAAAGTTAGCACCCAAAATTGTGAAAGATGACTCCCTAAAGGGAAGAAGAAGTGGACCGAAATGAATAAAACTGTGCACAGATATTGTAGACGTAAAGTTATATGTGTAAATATGTGTTTCGTGTTTCCTGGAGAAAACGGTTGGGTGAGGTACGGAACCCTTCAAACCTTTGATCACGAAATATCAAAAGTGCTAATAACAGTATGTCAGAAGTGCCTAAACGACATGAAGAATTGCAAGGAAACCTTGTGTAGGGACAATATACAAAAAACATCAACAGTAAACAGAAAATAAATCGACACTTGTTTTTGTTTATGCGAAAAATCATTGTAAAGATTAAAGGCGCCTCCCGAAATAATATAAAATACACTATACTGTTTGTGCTTAATGTTGATATGCCAAATTTGAAACAAATCGGATGGGGACAGTTGGGAAACACGAAATGCCTTATTTTACGTATACAATATCTATACACAATTTCATATGCTTCGATCCACTCCTTCCTGCGCTACTATGGTAATATTTGCTTTTTTCTGAGGGGGCCTTGTTACCAACACAGTTTTTCCACACAAACTAAAACCACGTGTTCGGTTTTTTTTTTTTTTTTTTTTCAAATTTTCACTATAAAAAGTTTTGTTTCAATTTTCCATATCCTTTAGGAACTTCTTAGGTATACTTATTTGCACTTTTGATATTTCGTAATCAACGGTTTGGAAGAATCTGTACCCACCCAACCGTTTTTTTATAGGAAAATACGAAATACGTATTCCCTCATTTTATGTCAACAATATCTGTGCACAATTTCATTCAGTTCGGTTTACTTCTTGCCTTTCGCCCGTCAACTTTCAAAATTTTGGGTGGATGCTTGTGCTCCCTAAAACCGATTTTCGCATAAAATAAAAAATACGTATGTGTTAATTTTTTTGCGTATTGTCCCTACACAAAGTTTCGTTGCAATTTTTCATGTCCTTTAGACATTTCTGACTTACTGTTATTAGTACTTTTGATATTTCATGATCAATGGTTTGAAGGAGTCCGTACCCCATTCAACCGTTTTTTTTTTTTTTTTTTTTTTTAAATAAAATACGAAACACATATTCCCTCATTTTACGTCTATAAGATCTGTGCACAACTTCAATCACTTCGGTCCACTTCTTATGGCGTTTTCGCCGTCAAATTTTCAAAATTTTGGGCGGGGGCTTTTGCCCCCTAATATCATTTTACCGCAGGAAATAAAAAACACGTACTCGTTTATTTTTTGCGTATTGCTCCTACACAAAGTTTAGTTGCAATTCTTCATATTCTTATGAACTTTTGACATACTTTAGTAGCACTTTTGATACTTCATGATCAAAGGTTCGGAGGGGTCCGTGCCCCACCCAACCGCTTTTTTTTTTTTTTTGGAAAATACGTAACATGTATGTCCTCATTTTACGTCTACAATATATGTGCGCAACTTTATTCACTTCGGTCCACTTCTTCATTTCGAGCGTCAACTTCGAAAATTTTAGGTAGGGGCTTTTGCCCCCTAAAACCGTTTTTCCATAGAAAATAAACAAAACATGTATTCTTTTATTTTTTGCGTATTATCCCTACACAAGGTTTCCTTGCAATACTTCATGTCGTTTGGGCACTCCCGACATAATGTTATTAGCACTTTTGTATTTCGTGATCAAAGGATTGAAGGGTTCCGTACCCCACTAGGGTGCAGCGTTTTACCACTTTTTTCTCAGAACGAAATGTAATACCTGGCAAAAGTGGCCAGTCCACATGGACATTTCAGGTATAGATTTGTTTTCAAATCAGATAATATCTTCTGTGAGAACTATTGCCTCAAAGTTTCAAAATTTACCTGAAAATTGCAAAAATTACCAAAGTTGTTCATTAATTTTAGTTATGTTAAAGTAAACATATTTTTGGTTAAATACATGTCAGTTGCTATGAAAACTGACATTCAAGTATAAAAATACCAGTTATATACACTTTGGGTGAATAGGGGTGCCTCCTCTGGGGCCAGAAAATGGGGTAAATTCAGTACAGTTAAGCGGTTGTACAGTTCCTCACTCACCTGGCAATATAGCCTGGCCAAGTGACCTAGAGCCCACCATGTAGAGGTGGCTGCACCTAGGGCTCCTCCGCTAGGCCTACCCAATCAACCAACCATATATAGGGCCAGATGAACTGATCCGATTAGTCACTCTCCGGAAAAATTGTTACAAATTGCGACTTTGATTGAAATTTAGACGCAGCTTGCCTAGAAAGTAAGGTTGACCTGATTATTTCGCCTCTAGCATCACTGGCACATACTCGGGAGGCTTCTTCAGTGACCAATTTTACTATCCGTTCTACTGCCACCGTGTGGTACGGATGGACGGTGAAGGACCATTCTGGCACAGTGTTGTCAGGAAGTGAAAGTTTGACCATGAGCTGTTTGTTTGGTTCCGTCCATAGAACTTACTGGTAGTACAGTTATTGAAACATAACTGCTTTCCCAAACGGCCATTGCAGTGTAATCGTTTGCCTCAAAATTCAGTTCGGGAATGATGTTATATCTAACGGAGTTATGGAGATTTTCTGCTTCGTGTTCTCGAGCACTAAGAATCTTATGTAATGTATCTTGTCGGACGGCAAGTCGACCATCAGTCATCATGACGAGAAGAAATTTTCTGGGAGTGCAAAGAATGCATTCGTCTGAATGGGTGAACGGATTACATCCTGGTATTTCCTTGGTAAGTATTTAGACCTATGAATGGTCTCAAAGACGTGAGAGGACCATCAGAAATGGAAGACTATGTTCTGATAGGGTATTGCATAACCACACAGACTCTTAAGTATGAATGTCGCAATTTCTATTAATTTCTTGTTAGGTTTTCTGTTGCAATATACAATGTTAAAATTCTGTTTGCACTAGTCAACCAGCTAGCTTTGTTTAGTTTGCCAGGAAACATAGAAACAACCTTTCCTGGCTTCGGAGTCAATGGCTTGAGATATCTGGAACAAGCATCTCAGGTCTTTACTGAGTTTTCTGTGCTCTTCTGGACTATGCTGAGATAAGTCACATTTTATTGGTTTGAATAGCCACACTGAAAGCTTTTCACAGTTAGATAGTTTTGAAACTATGGGACCTGTGTAAGAATAGGGGCTTGAATAAGCGCCGTGAATATGCGTGAAGAGAGCTCGGAACAGCAGTTCATTAAAATGCAAAAGACAAATAGCCCATTGCATAGGTTTTCCTGTTAGTTCCTCTAATTTTCGAAGAACAACTCCATTCCAACCAGTGTTAGTGTTTGTTTCATCACACCCAAGAACCTCAACTTTATCAAAGCCAACTCTGAGTTAGTCCATTATGTATTCGAAAATAGCTGTGGTCTCGTCATGTGCAGAGCCAGAGGATGGTGTCACGTGACCAACGTATTGAGAGTTAGGCTAGGTTCAGCCGCAAGTGATAAGTGCTCTTCTCTAACGATGCCTGTGTGTATTTTAATTTCATCCCTTCGATCATCAAAGAATAGGCTTTTAATGGGATCATTTCTAGAACTTTCTTTTAAATTCCGAGCAAGCTTAAGTTTCGCAAGCCTTATTTTGTTCCTGTCTACAGTTAAAGCAGATGTTATGTCGCTAGATTTTTGGGAAGTTATTATTCCAACCTTTGAAGCTGCCTGAAGCACAGTTGTTATATGTGCCGCAGCTCTCTCGCTTACATTGTATCTCTGAGCAATCATAACAGTTTCAGTGAAATCTACGAAAATCGTTCCGAAGGTAATGCATCCTCTTTTATTGAAACTAATGGAGATACATAACTAACAACAGACAACTAAACAGAGCAATATTTCAGCTACAGACTCATTTTTTCACATAGTTCCCACCATTTGTTATGCGCTTTTGCCAACGATGAACCAGAGCCTGCATGTCGCGCTTGTAAAAATCGGCATTCCATAGACTGTCTTTTGGATTCCGGCTCGTAGTGATAACACCACTGATACCTCCCAACATGGAGTTATCATGTTGAAAATTTTCGAACGCCCTGTATAATAATGTAAAATAATATATAATATAGGATATGTAAGGATGTAATGTTGTCATTTAATTTTCTTGTAATATTAAAAGGTAGGATTGAGTTAGGACGTGCATTAAAATAGGTTTAGGATTTTATTTCGTATTTAATGTCTATGTTTTGTTTATTTCTATCTTAATTTCCTATATTTTTTAATAATATTCTGCTTATTTCGTTTATTTTCATCTGTAGAACGCTTTTCCTATCTCCAATCATTCTAAAAACTCTGTCAAAATTTTCTTTAGAATTTTATTCAAAAATTATTCTTCATAAAATTCTTTAGACTTTCAGCCATTTTGATAGAAAATCGTCAAGATTCACTCGGTTTTGGTGCATCATCTTCAATCTTGTCTTGTGTGACGTCAGTAGCACAGATTTACAGAATTATTTATAATTGGTCGCTTTCCTTTGAACTCTATGATAATTAGCTCATCTTCAATCTTCAGACTGTTACGTCACATTGTTGTGGTACTGTAATGGCGTCAGCCTAAGAAAGCAATCCTCAGTTATCGCCCGTCAGATATTATCGGCATAAAGTGATAAAGAAAGCCGCTCCAGAACGGATTTTTACTACTAAAAGATTTAAAAAGGTTCGATTGCAAAATTTGCGATAATTTTTGTATTATTTATTGAACGGAACGGAGCGAGTAGCGAGGGGAATTAGTGAAGCGAAGCAGCCCAATGTTGTAAGTTGTCTGTATGCATTATGGACGAGGTCTGATTTCTGTATGATTGGATCCTGATTTCTTTTTGGAAGAACCGTGATAGTTAATGGCCTTTTAACTGGTTCAAAATGGACTGTATGTTGTGGAAGATGTGAGTGATAGTTGTTTATTCTGGAACTGTGAAATCCATCACAAAAATAAATAAGAAAGGTAAACAGGAACGGGTGCTTGTGAGGACAACATTGGATTCTGCTTGCATACAAACTCATCCGAACTGTAAGTAAGATTTTCTTTATTTCTAAAGTGGTTTCAAGCGAAGTAACTTGGTAGCCTGGATTTATGGATATTTTCTTTTAACCTCGAAATTCACCAAGTTATCACGTTGGAATATGGTGTTTAGTGAAACATAATAATATAACTATGTCTTCGTAAATTCCTTTCCCGTAGGATCTACACAATTACTGAGACAATATGTGACGGCTTAGGCTTATCTATAAAGGGGGGGGGGGGGAAATAAAAGGTAAAGCAAATACTGACGGAATATACATGCAAGTGTAAAATTTTCATTTAGAGTGACCATCGAAATTCCTGTTATCAAAGAAAGCAAAAATGTTGTGAAAGGCTATATGCAGTATTCTTTATTATTGTTGTGATTTTTTTTTATTTGGCTATGTATCATTTGGCTGTACATTTGAACCACGCTAAACAAATAGGATGGGAATGACGTTCTCCAGTATAGCACATATATTCAATATATTTTATTCTTTTAAAGTTTTTTTTTAACCTTAACGTATCCGTGAAGTATGAGAAAGAAACCGAAGCTGTACTTTGATAAAAGAAGCACGATGGGTCGTTTTGTCATAAATTTCCGATAGGGGCAATTGGTTTTCTACACCGTGCGAACATTCATATAACTTTTTTTTTTAAGTAACAGAATCTCATTAAAAGAAATGTGGCCTGGACTGCCAACCAAAGCGTTTTTACGTTATAAAATAAATTTGTTGGTGTGAGTGTGTAGTGTGAATGTGTCTTAGGTTAGTGTAGGTTAAGGATTTAGTGATTTCATGTGTATTTTGTTATAAAATGTGTAGGCAAGAAATGAATAAATATAGAAAAGGGTGCCTAGTAATTATAGCTGCTGTGAACAGCTAAAACATAAGATTTTTTTTTAAAAATGAAAGATATGAATGCCAATGAGAGGCACTTTCCCTAAGATAGTCGAGAATGAGTAACTATTTAATAAAAGTAATAAATATTGTTAAAAAAAAGTAGGTAATAAAATTAAAGTCATGAGAGTATGTGTGCATGTGATATTGTAAAATGGTTGGTCACGAATTGTGACATGCACGGTAAAATGATTCTGTAAAGTGTAATGCGATGTATTGTTGTGTCCCTAAACTCAATGTAATCAGTCTGTATAAAGCTTCGGTAAAACAAGTAAAGCCTCAGGTTAACAATTATGTTTTATTCCATATAACAGAGATACAGTAGAGTAGAAATTTCATAGTAAAACATGATTTAGTCGAGATCAATAGTGCGTCTTCCTATCAATCCGATAATGAATCATCGAGGGGAAAATGATATGAGTGAAACGTTACGGGGAACCCATCAGTGAATGTCACGAATCCTGAGATTTTTTTTTATTTACTTTTCCAAATTTTCGAGTTTATTTATCTTTTTTTTCCGTTGCGCAAAACTTCATTTAGATAATACACTTGTAGGGCAGGTCTTCTGAGTTCGATTCTTTCTCCCATGACTATGGAGCGAGTGAGTGCATCCCCGGTTGCGAGCTATTCTTCTGTGATGGCCACATAGACTTGTAGCTGGTTAAACTGGTGATATACTCAAACGCACCTTGGTCCCGAGAAAGCGAACATCTGAGAACAACAGTAGACACGAATACACACATAAACAAATATAGAAATTATTCAATTATTTTACTAACAAATTTGGCTACGCCAGCCAGGATGATATTCGGTGATGGAACTTGTAATGTTTCGATTATATCATTCTCAAGGAAGGATGGTCACAAAAAAAAGCGAGTTGAAGAAAGTGGTAAATCTTTATAGATGAGCAGGAATAGTTGCATATTGTCTGAGTAATTGGTAGATCCGTGGAATTTTATGAAAGTTTGTAAAAAGGAAGAGAAAATATGTCGTGTAAAAAGTTAAGTGAGACCAATCAGTCTGTGGACAAGTATAGTTGTTGTGACGAGCTAATAGAAGGAGTAAGCGTGTTTTGTGACGATTGTCAATTGTGGATTCATTCCCAATGCCAGGGATTGTCGGAAACGGAAGTCACCGAACTGCAACAAAGTGTGGAACCGTGGTATTGCAAATATTGTACTGTAAAACGTGCGGCACAGGTAGACTTGCCGGCGTCCAATGGAGAAAATGACACAGAGAGGGGTTCACTGGTAGTTCTTCCGCAGGTGACCGAGGTAGAGAATGATACTGTAGTGCAGGAATCGGTAGAGTCACAGTCCACGTCTAACTTAGCTGAACTTTTACAGCAATTTACTCAAACATTAAGTCAAAAATTTGATCAGAAATTTGGTAATGTTAGTACTCAGTTAGAACAAGTTAATGCTAATGTAATCTTTGCGTTAGGGCAGATAAATGCCAGATTTTCTAAAGTAACTGATAGCATTCAAGATCTCAATAACCGGTTTGAACAATTTAAGTTAGAGACAAATACCACTATCACAGAGAAGTTCGAACGTGTAAGTAAAGACGTGGAGGAGGTACGTCAAGACGTCCAGGACCTTCAGTCCACTTTCACAAATTATCGCGAAACATTGGATGAGCGCGTAACGGATGTGGGAAGGGAGTTGCGTCTGTCGGAATGCACCGTGAATCGTAGATGTGACTCTCTAGCTAAGGAAATATCACGTCTCGAATCACAACAAAAAGACGACTATCGGCAACTTGAGATCAAAGTACAGACCCTTACGAACCGCGTCATGAATAGAGTACCTAAGGGAAATAGGAAACGTTTGTATACTGGATCCGTTGATTCAGATGGCTCAGATTCTGATGCTTTAGTGGAGGTTCCAGTATCTTCGGTTGGGGAAACTGCAACCATCACTACAGTGACGGTGTCAGGGTGCCTGTCAACGGCCAGGGATACAATTTGTGGAAATGTCACCCAACTTTCCAGTCACATGCCAAATGAGGAGGTGAGACGGATGAATGAAAGAATTGATGGAAAGAGAAATGAAGGGGTAATTAGGCGCGTTCCTTTGACAAGTGTGACCTGTCTGCCTCATCAGTGTTGCCAACTCACGCATGTTCCACTAATGTCAGCTCAGGTTATTCCGAGTGGGGTGCGTACGAGCGTTGGAGTTCTGGAGGAGGGGCACAATCATGCGGGGACTACCATCTCCGAGAAATCTTCATTAGGTCAAAATTTAAATAACCTTGTAACTTTTGGACAAAATTCACCGACGGAAAGGGGCCCCGTATTAGAGTGTGGCACTCCTCAGAACACCAATGGACGTGCGGACACAGCAAACGGCAAAAAACATATCAGCATCCGATTGTCAGAAATTCGGAACTTACCCATGTTTACAGGAGAATTCGGACAAGCTAGTTTATTCCTCGAAAACTTGGAACAGACTTTTCAATTATTAGAGGCTTCTGACCGAGAAAAAATATTATTATTGCCACGTTGTTTGACAGAGGGGGCTAGAGCTTGGTATAAAACGGTCGAAGAACAGATACGAACCTACGATGATTTTGTTCGATTATTCAGGGACAGTTTTCTCTCTTTACGGATGGAGCGCCTACAGAAGAAATTTGTACAAAACATGCGATATGACCGGACGAAATACCCTCGTTTGAGAGACTTCGCCTGGAAGGTGATAGCGGAATATTATGCGGTCGTGCATCATCCGGATGAAGGGGAATTAATCGAAATTCTGCTTGACTGTTTGCCTCCGAATGAGTCTAAGATATTAAGAGCTGTGGAACCCAAGTCCACACAACAGTTAATCTTAAAATTAACCGAATTAGAGGGTTACCCAGAACACACTGGAGTCGTGACTGAGAGAAAATGGAGGAAACCTTTCGTACGACAAGTAGTGGTCCAAAAGAGGTTTGGAAAAGGAGGGAAACAAACCAAGGAGTCGTCCTCACAAACCGAAGAGACTAAGGAAAAAACTCTGATGAGTAATTCACGAGATTCCTCCAGTACGGAAGAGCGGAAATCACGATATCCTTACAGGAATCGATGGAGGAATGGAAATTCCTACAACCGAAACATGAGAGGTCGTGGCCCGGGAAGACCGCGGTATGACCCATACCGAGAGGGACCAGGAGTAGCCTATGGCTATGGAAATAGTGGAGAATACGGGAATTATCCAAGTGGATCCCAGGTTTTCCCAAATGGAAATGGAACTTCTGGTGGGATGCGTGCCAGTCCGCCATATGCATCGGGTGTACCAGCACCTGGAGGGGGTAGTGTACCCCATACAACACCTTCCCCAGGGGTGAACATGGCGACTGTGGCGGGATCGTACCCATCTCACCCGACGTTCGCACCAACGTCAGTCGGAAGTCAAACGAATGAAAACTGGACGGGAAATGCATATCGCAGTTCTCAGTAGGGGAGATTGCGAACTGCGAGATGGATTCCCTGACTCCCCAAGAAGAAGAAGAAGACGGTAACACCACCTTGTGTAAAGTTTCGACCTATCAAAATTCATGTTTGGCGGATAATCTTGTTTTGGATAGTAAACCTTTAGTCAATTCAAAATTGAACGTTTCGAGAGATATAGAAATTTTGGAACATCGCACAATTGCTCCTGTGTTTTCGATTTGCTTCGTGATCGATGAACGGGAATGTGAGAATGATGGTGACCGAGGGGTCATTCTCACATACCCGTCACCGACATTACAATGCTCAATTGGTGATTTATCTCTCATCTGTATCCTGGATTCTGGTGCAGATATCTCACTTCTGTCTATGGATGCGTGGAGAAAGATTCAATCAGTGTATCCATCTGCTAAGTTACGCCCAAATACTAACTTAACGTTAAAAGGATTTGCTGGAGACGAAGTTCATCATGTTAAAGGTTTTCAGGTGTTGAATTTAACCATTCAAGGTCATATTTTTGAAGTGCCACTATACGTGGTTGCCAAATTAAAACCCGATTGTATTTTAGGTTACCCTTTCTTTATTAGATACAAAGTTCTTTTGGATTGTAAATCGCGGAAAGCTTCCTTGGAAACAGATTCATCAGAAATGGTAACGTGGGATCTAGAACAACCAAATCGTTGTCTGGTCGCAATTGCTGATACTTCAAAGGAACATCTAGAAGAGACTTTATTCACACCTTCGGTTACAGTAGATGATATTCAGGCATACGTCTCAAAGCGTTCAGATCTTCAACCCGAACATAGGCTGCAGCTGGCTAAATTACTCTTAAAGTACCGACGTCTGTTTACGGAGAATCCGCGAGTGGTTAAAGTGGAACCGTATCGCATACAGCTCTCCGACGACTCGCCAGTGGTCGGAAAGATGTATCCGGTACCAGTTCATCTTCAAAAGGAATTTGAAGAGGTTCTAGAGAAATGGTTGCGTCTTGGAATCATTATTGAGGGACCATCTCCCTATCGATCCCCAGTTCATGTGGTTCGGAAATCCTCTGGCTCACTGAGGCCAGTTTTGGACCTGAGAGGACTCAATGAGAATGTCATCTGTCCACAAATCCAAGTTGAACCCATTCCTGATCTTATTGCTCGAGTCAGTGGCGCATCTGTGTTTTCAAGTTTAGATTGTACCCAATCCTATCACAGTATTCCTTTGCATCCAGACAGTTACAAGTACGTCAGCTTCGTTTATAAAGGTCATCAATATCAGCTAACGCGTTTAACTATGGGTCTTAAATCATCACCGGCGATATTTCAATCAGTCATGCATTCATTGTTCAGGTTATCATCGTTTAAAGAATATCTCATTATATACTTGGATGACGCTCTCTGTTTTTCATCTTCTTTCGACGATCATTTTCATCATCTGGAAACTGTTTTCAAAATTCTTCATTTAGCTAACCTCTCGTTAAATTTTCATAAATGTAATTTCCTTGCAACAGAAATTCCTTTCCTCGGACACATCATATCTGGGACTTCAGTGAAGATACATCCTAAAAGTAACGAGGCCATCAGATGCTTCCCTCTTCCACGGACGAAGAAAGCTCTACGGAGATTTCTTGGTCTTGTGGGGTGGCGAAAGCGGCATTTCAAGAACTTCGCTGAATTAACAGCTCCTTTTTATGACTTATTAAAGAAGGATCGGAAGATTGAGTATTCTCCAGAACTGTTACAGCGATTCGATCATCTTCGAGATCTCTTAAGTAGTCCACCAGCGCTGGCTCAACCAGATTTTTCGTTAGATTTTCATCTTTACAGCGATGCCTCTGCGGAATGTCTTGCCGGGTTCGCGGCGCAATTTCCTCCTGGTCATGACGACCTAGAGGTGATTGCTTACGCGAGCAGGCGGATCAAACCACATGAGATCTCTTTATCCATCTTCCAGCTCGAATTAGCAGCGGTCTTGTTTCTATGCGAGAAATTTTCTTATTTCATTCTAGGGCGACGGACGATTGTCCACTGCGACAATGCCGCCGTAACCTATGCTTTTGGTCTTCGTAACCTTGACGCCCGAACCACTCGTTTGATCTTAAAACTCCAGCGTTTCGATCTCCAATTCATGCACATAAAGGGCTCGGATAACGAGATTGCCGATTTACTCAGTAGGTCTCCTCCTGAGATACCGGAAGTGAAGGAAGAGCACTTCATCAATTTTTTGACGTCTGCAGATTCGACCTTCTTGGATCTTACAGAAGTAAAACGAAAACAGCAACAGGATGCATATTGTGAGAAGTTGTATAGCATCTGGAAGGATTGTCATGACAATACACGAATTTGTAAAGAAAATGGTTTGATTTATTTTCGATCTCCACAAAATTCCCATTGGTTACTGGTCATTCCTGCCAGTATGACAAAATCAGTTGTTTCGGCGATTCATAACCGTGGACATTTGGGAGTAAAGCGATGCTTATCTTTCGCCAAGGCTATGTTTCACTGGAAAGGAATGCGTGAAAGTTTCACTCAGTATATTCAGGAATGCCTTTCCTGTGCACGCACCAGGTATTCGTATCGGGTGATTCGGAAGGGATCCTATCATGTGGAGGCCTCTTCTCCTCATGAGAAGCAATGCATAGATCTGGTAGGACCACTCCCGAATAGTCAGGGATACAAATATATTCTCACGATTCTGGACGTTTACAGTCGCTTTGTGTGTTTCTTTCCACTGAGAACGGCGCACGCAAAGGAGATTGTGGCGGTCCTTGAGAGGAGATATTTTTATAATCTACCTTATCCCAAATACTTGGTGAGTGACCAGGGCCCGCAGTTCCTCTCGCGAGTCTGGAAGGAGTTTTGCCAAAAACATCGAGTACAACATATACTGACCACGCCTTATCATCCTGCTTCCCATGGCATTGTCGAAAGAAGGCATCGAGACCTCCATCGGATACTTCGTCTATTGTCATGATAATCAAGCCAGATGGAGCTATTATCTCAAGGAGGCGCAAGACTTATGCAATCATTCAATGTGCGAATCCCTGGGATGCACTCCGGCGGAGATATTCCTCTCTTACTCAGCTTCTCAGGATTTCAAACGAAATTTCCATTGGCCAAAGGAATCTGAATCTGTACCTGACGATAAGAAATTCGTTATTTCCATACCTGCGATAAAACCGAAAAGAGAAAGGAAAGAAGAAGAAAAGAAAGGAAAAGATGAGATAAAAGAAGGTTCTCTGGTAACGTTAAAGACCCATTACTTATCATCGGTACCAAAGAAGGTATTCTCAAAATTCATGTTCACATATCTCGGACCATATTTGGTAACTAAACTTTTCAGGAATTCAGCTCAACTTCAAACATTATCAGGAGAGAATATTGGAGTGCAAAGCTACGACAACCTAAAACTTTTTCGATGTTCAGATCTCAAGCGACGACAACTTCTTGGCGAGGCAGAGAATCCATAAAAGCTCAAAGGCGAAAATAAAACATTTTAGGATTTTAATTAGGTTAAGAAATTTAGATTAGTATAAATGTCGTTTATTTTTCTTTTAGTGTAGATAAATGTTGTTAGTGTATTCATGATGTAAGAAAAAAAATTTTTTTCTTTTTTCAAGGACCGCGGAAGATGATACCTCCCAACATGGAGTTATCATGTTGAAAATTTTCGAACGCCCTGTATAATAATGTAAAATAATATATAATATAGGATATGTAAGGATGTAATGTTGTCATTTAATTTTCTTGTAATATTAAAAGGTAGGATTGAGTTAGGACGTGCATTAAAATAGGTTTAGGATTTTATTTCGTATTTAATGTCTATGTTTTGTTTATTTCTATCTTAATTTCCTATATTTTTTAATAATATTCTGCTTATTTCGTTTATTTTCATCTGTAGAACGCTTTTCCTATCTCCAATCATTCTAAAAACTCTGTCAAAATTTTCTTTAGAATTTTATTCAAAAATTATTCTTCATAAAATTCTTTAGACTTTCAGCCATTTTGATAGAAAATCGTCAAGATTCACTCGGTTTTGGTGCATCATCTTCAATCTTGTCTTGTGTGACGTCAGTAGCACAGATTTACAGAATTATTTATAATTGGTCGCTTTCCTTTGAACTCTATGATAATTAGCTCATCTTCAATCTTCAGACTGTTACGTCACATTGTTGTGGTACTGTAATGGCGTCAGCCTAAGAAAGCAATCCTCAGTTATCGCCCGTCAGATATTATCGGCATAAAGTGATAAAGAAAGCCGCTCCAGAACGGATTTTTACTACTAAAAGATTTAAAAAGGTTCGATTGCAAAATTTGCGATAATTTTTGTATTATTTATTGAACGGAACGGAGCGAGTAGCGAGGGGAATTAGTGAAGCGAAGCAGCCCAATGTTGTAAGTTGTCTGTGTGCATTATGGACGAGGTCTGATTTCTGTATGATTGGATCCTGATTTTTTTTTGGAAGAACCGTGATAGTTAATGGCCTTTTAACTGGTTCAAAATGGACTGTATGTTGTGGAAGATGTGAGTGATAGTTGTTTATTCTGGAACTGTGAAATCCATCACAAAAATAAATAAGAAAGGTAAACAGGAACGGGTGCTTGTGAGGACAGCATTGGATTCTGCTTGCATACAAACTCATCCGAACTGTAAGTAAGATTTTCTTTATTTCTAAAGTGGTTTCAAGCGAAGTAACTTGGTAGCCTGGATTTATGGATATTTTCTTTTAACCTCGAAATTCACCAAGTTATCACGTTGGAATATGGTGTTTAGTGAAACATAATAATATAACTATGTCTTCGTAAATTCCTTTCCCGTAGGATCTACACAATTACTGAGACAATATGTGACGGCTTAGGCTTATCTATAAAGGGGGGGGGGGAAATAAAAGGTAGAGCAAATACTGACGAAATATACATGCAAGTGTAAAATTTTCATTTAGAGTGACCATCGAAATTCCTGTTATCAAAGAAAGCAAAAATGTTGTGAAAGGCTATATGCAGTATTCTTTATTATTGTTGTGATTTTTTTTTATTTGGCTATGTATCATTTGGCTGTACATTTGAACCACGCTAAACAAATAGGATGGGAATGACGTTCTCCAGTATAGAACATATATTCAATATATTTTATTCTTTTAAAGTTTTTGTTTAACCTTAACGTATCCGTGAAGTATGAGAAAGAAACCGAAGCTGTACTTTGATAAAAGAAGCACGATGGGTCGTTTTGTCATAAATTTCCGATAGGGGCAATTGGTTTTCTACACCGTGCGAACATTCATATAACTTTTTTTTTTAAGTAACAGAATCTCATTAAAAGAAATGTGGCCTGGACTGCCAACCAAAGCGTTTTTACGTTATAAAATAAATTTGTTGGTGTGAGTGTGTAGTGTGAATGTGTCTTAGGTTAGTGTAGGTTAAGGATTTAGTGATTTCATGTGTATTTTGTTATAAAATGTGTAGGCAAGAAATGAATAAATATAGAAAAGGGTGCCTAGTAATTATAGCTGCTGTGAAAAGCTAAAACAAGATTTTTTTTAAATGAAAGATATGAATGCCAATGAGAGGCACTTTCCCTAAGATAGTCGAGAATGAGTAACTATTTAATAAAAGTAATAAATATTGTTAAAAAGTAGGTAATAAAATTAAAGTCATGAGAGTATGTGTGCATGTGATATTGTAAAATGGTTGGTCACGAATTGTGACATGCACGGTAAAATGATTCTGTAAAGTGTAATGCGATGTATTGTTGTGTCCCTAAACTCAATGTAAACAGTCTGTATAAAGCTTCGGTAAAACAAGTAAAGCCTCAGGTTAACAATTATGTTTTATTCCATATAACAGAGATACAGTAGAGTAGAAATTTCATAGTAAAACATGATTTAGTCGAGATCAATAGTGCGTCTTCCTATCAATCCGATAATGAATCATCGAGGGGAAAATGATATGAGTGAAACGTTACGGGGAACCCATCAGTGAATGTCACGAATCCTGAGATTTTTTTTTATTTACTTTTCCAAATTTTCGAGTTTATTTATCTTTTTTTTTCCGTTGCGCAAAACTTCATTTAGATAATACACTTGTAGGGCAGGTCTTCTGAGTTCGATTCTTTCTCCCATGACTATGGAGCGAGTGAGTGCATCCCCGGTTGCGAGCTATTCTTCTGTGATGGCCACATAGATTTGTAGCTGGTTAAACTGGTGATATACTCAAACGCACCTTGGTCCCGAGAAAGCGAACATCTGAGAACAACAGTAGACACGAATACACACATAAACAAATATAGAAATTATTCAATTATTTTACTAACACCACGTATCATATCCAGTTACGATGCTATCCAAAAAATTATCACGTTCATCTTCATATTGGTTCAGCAGGTCCCGAACTAAAAGGCAAGGACGAAAAAAACTGTAGAAACGAGTAATTGTACTGAATTTACCCTCTTTTCCGGCCGCAGATAAGGCACCCCTATCCCTCCCAAGCGCATATAACTGGCATTTTGAGACAGGAATGTCAGTTTTCATAGCATCTGGCATGTATAAACCCAAAAATATGTTTACTTTAACATAACTAAAATTAATGAACAACTTTGGTATTTTTTGCAATTTTCAGGTAAATTTTGAAACTTTGATGCAATAGTTCTCACAGAAGATATTATCTGATTTGAAAACAAATTTATACCTGAAATGCCCATGTGGATTGGCCACTTTTGCCAGGTATTACATTTCGTTCCGAAGAAAAAGTGGCAAAACGACCCACCCTAGTACCCCACCCAACTCTTTTACCAGGAAAACACGAAACATGTATTCCCTTACTTTACGTCTACAATATCTGTGCACAATTTTATTCACTTCAGTCCTTCTTCTTGCCTTTCGGGCATCAACTTTTAAAATTTTGGGTGGTGGCTTTTGCCGCCTAAAACCGTTTTTCCGCAGAAAATAAAAGTACGTATTCGTTTATTGTATGTGTAGTATCTACCTGCTAAATTTTATCAAAATCGGAGTATTACACTTGGGAAGTGTTACATGTGTGAATAGAGGATGATTGTCCATAAGTTCCAAACTCGAGTAGTTGGATGATTTTGGGGAGAAATTGCTGATTTTTCGTTAGTCTTGTGCTTGAGCGCAACATACACTTTCTTATTTATATAATTTACTAAGTATTTAACAACACATAAAGATATATAAGTAACAAAGTGTATCACGATTGATCTCATAAAAAAAAAAACAGAGAGAAAGAGAAAGCGTATCAGTGGGTAGTTGCTGAACTGACATCATGTAGTAAAAAGTTACCTGTGAAGACCAAACGAAACCGCATTTGTACGCATGGAGTGTGCATTTGTGAGAGAAGAAGGTCCATGCAGTGATTATGGGAGAACAGAAAACACCTGTAATAACGCTGTGTAAAGCAGTAGAGATGAGTGTGTTATGCAAAATATTGAAGAGTCAATTCCAAAAATGCCAATTTCTACAAAGAAACAGCATACCGCAAATGAATCGAATGAGTCACGACTGGTTACATGTATTAGGTGGGTGATCGAAGCTGTCAACGGTTTAATCAAACGATGGAAAGCTCTAGGACAGATAATGCCGAACATACAGAAACCCACGATTGCCGAGTTTGTTCGAATTATTTGTGCTATGTGCAATGTTTTTCGACCTTCTCGTATCTCAAGTGATACGGAAGACGAAGTCTTCACCGAACGAATGCTAACCTTGGTGAACCAAGCTAATCATTTACCAATACCAGTAGAATTCGAAAACTGAAAAAAAAAATGGCAAGAGTACTTGGCACAACATGTCCGCTGATACATCAATGGACTTTTCAAGATTGACCATCCAGAAGTTGCGCGATATGACGCTTGGGGTGTATCAAATTAAGCAAGCCAAGTCTTACACAGAAGCATTTGAGTGAATTGGGTCTTTATGAACTATTTGTTCACTAAGAGCGCGATGATATTGTTCGTGTTCAACTACAATCACATTACACGTCTTCCAAAATATACAATGCATGGATTCAATTCCACAATCGTGTTTCACCTCCAATTCTGGCTTCTATTGCGAATGCAAGATTGGTACACGGATAGTTGAGTGTTGCACTTCTAGCCGCTGTATTGTGGTATTTGTGTTATCGTTATATTTACAAGCATCAGGTCCTTCTTTACTTCCACACACCTCCTATATCATGAATGCTGACGTTTCCCATCGGTCTGAAAGTGCAGAAAGCTGGGACGACGGGTCGAACTAATTACTGCGTAGGTTTCCATATAATTTATTTGATTATTGTACAAGCCACAGCAATATTTTACGTTTTTGTGATTTATTGCACTAGAATGTTTTAATGTATTCAGCTAGGTTATTATAAACTTTTGACCTTAATTTGTGTATATTTTTTTATACCAACAACCCTAGTTTATAAATACACAATCCATAATATTTAACTCCTTAGAGACAAATACCCCCCTTATGAACCCTCATCCCTTACGTACCTCATGCATGCTCGGTACACACTTCGAGACGCGACACTCCTGGGCACTACTGCAACAGGTGTTCAAATTGGTTTCTCTCCTATTGGTAGCACACGTTGATACAGTGTCGTACACTACCATGCACACACACGCCGCAGTGTTAGTACTCTACATATATGTCTGTTATTCTCCTTCAGGTAATACATGGTTCTGGGTCTGGTTTGGTACACAACTGCCTTTAGATATCTCCACAAATAAGAGTCTAGTGGCGTTCGGGCAAATGACCAAAGTGTTCACATGACCAGTGTAACCAACCCATTGACTAGGAAACATATCGTTTAGCCACTTTGAAATGTATTGTAACGTGGCGGTGCTTGATCGTGCTAGAAATAAACACTTCGTTGTCAAAGGCGTCATGCAAATACGGTTGCCGTATGATCTCAAAATGTTGTAGGTATTGGTGTGATGTTAACTGTCAGGCAGGAAAACGGGGCCCACTAAAACTTTGCAATGTATCCCACACCACACATTCACTTAAGAATGAGTTTGATGGTGAGCTTCCACAACTATGTGGGCGTTATCAATGGACCAGTAGAGAGTGATGTGTCTGTTAACTGTACCGTTAAGATTAAAAGTAGCCTGAATGAAATGTCAGCCTCTACATTAGGATGCTGTACTCGTGTTTGCTGGAAGCGTTCACAAAATTCTGTTTTTCTGTTCGTGTCATTCGCATGAACTCTTGTATACTTCTGTTGATCTGTTCACAAAAATCTTGGTTGCCTTTCAGAGAAAAAGTCGTAAAAATGAACTTAGATTCTTACGAATCCCCTCTAGATTTCAATTATTTTCCTTACGCCTTTGCTACAGACAGGTGTGGCAATTGAAGGATAATATTGCACAATACATATGAAAATTTCGTAGTGGAAAAACGAAATAGCTACAATAAAAGAATTATTCGATAATTTTAAGACGCACATTTGATACATATTTATATTTTTAATCTGAAACGATTTAGGAAGCTATGGAAGTAGAGGAAATATCATAACTACAAAAATAGTACAATGTTTATATCCATCTGTTTTATACGTTTGCTTAATGGTTTCACTGCCTATTTGAGTGCCCCCAAAACATGCCTTTGTTCGGTTACCTTTCTGGAAGCCAAACCTAGGGAGGAATTTATGAAAAAAATATATATATATCGACATCAGCAGAATAAATATAAGATTATTTGAAAACATTCTTCTGTTGTTTGATGTGACATGTGATTCATCCTATCTGTCTTTTGCATAGGAAGTAGGGAGGATACTAGTCATTGTTTCTAAAACGGTGGATATTTCAACAAAGTAAAATTACATTTATTTGCGATGTCAGTAAAGTTACAGTTAACCTTCATGTCACAGTAAAGTTACCTTATGTTAAAATATTCTACAGCAGAAAATAAACCTAAATTTGAATAAATTTTGCTGTGCATAATGCGAGTTTTTTTCTAAACTAGGCTCTTAAATATATATATTCAGGAAAACAGATAAAGACTTCTGTAATTTATTTTCTGTAAAGTTCTTCAGCAGGTCGCTCTGTAATTAGTACTCAAAATAAGCATACAAACACGATGAAAGCAACCTTGAAAATTATGAATATTTATTTTTTTAATATAAATAATTTGTTTGTTACTTCTATCTCCATGCGTGGTTTTCCTGGACTTTTTTGGTAGATAAACACCGTGAATGTGGATGTTCTCGAAGTTCTTTTGTTTCCTGCCACGTTCTTCCATCCAGCATTATCATCCAACTTAATATTACCGTCTCCCTTAGCTTCGGAGCATAATTGTGGAGCGTTAAAGTAAATAAAAATGCTATTCTATTTTTAGATTAGATCTCCCCCCCCAAAAAAAAAACTTTTTATGGGCTGCACATATATGTCAATCATTATGTGAAAAAATGTAATTTTAAGAAGGGCAAAGTGTGCTGCACGTCTTCCACTGTGATAAGTCACTGATTGTCAGTATGTCATTCATTTTACATATTATACATTTGATGTTTTTTGTTTTGGGTTAGAAACTTGAAAAAAAAACAGGAGACACAATACCTATCTTAAAATAAGTGAGAAGGGACATCTGCACACCCACTCTTTCCTGATGTGGCGCCACTGATGTAAGAAATGTCTCTCAATACGCTGCACTGAATATTTATGATACATTGTATATGTGTGAAATGTTGGACTAAATATTGTTACGTCCTTGTTTCCAGATGAGATGAAAGAAGGTCGGAACGAGAGACGGCGTTCATAATAATAAAGCTTAGAGCATTAGAAACACATGCCCCGCGCACGCATTATAAAAAAAAGAGAGAGAGAGAGAGAGAGAGAAAGAAAAGAAAAGAAATAGAAATCCTTGAAGATCATCCCTTATAGCAATGATATTACCATTTTGGAAGCATTTGAGATAAAGAAGTTTTGCAGTGATAAGCCTGGAGATGAAGATGCGAAGGGGAAACTGGGACGAAACAAAGGGAAATGATATCATTATTTGAAGACGGCAACAGAGGGCGTTGTAACAGATGCGGTTGGTGCCTCCAATATGAGGACGCCATTGCAAGTTTTATGTCTCAACTTTATTGTCTTTTTCCAAACAGGGTTGCCAATTGGTGATTTGTCTCTTTTAAAAGAAAGTTATATGCATCGTACATGTATCCCCAAAAACGAAAATGTATCAATCCTGACATTTTCTTCTCGAAGTTTTGATATATTTTTCCCTCTCTGGTTCAAATTCTAACCTTTTGAGTTCCAGTAATCGCCGCGTATATATCGCGAGTATATAGCTTGTTCTCGAAAAAGTAATAGCAGGACAGAAGTCAGAACACCAAAACAGACAGTCGAAATAATTTTTGAAGCTGTTGTATGTTCTTGCTGTATAAATACTATTATTATTAAATACGATTTTCCTTAATGAATTAGTACTAACAACAGTATTTGAAATGCATGGAACAACTAGCACAGTTGGATGTGATTGTAACAGCTTCTGAAAATAAAATAAAAAATATATTACAATATCCAGTAATATTCAATGAACACAAAAGAGAAAGGAAAATGCTATGGCAGCCAATTTATACAATAAACGATAAACAGTTTCCGACAAAACACTTTGACTTCAGGAATCACGAAATGATTAAGTCCGTTCTTTTGTTAGCCATACAAAGAATCGTTGTCAACAAAAGAATAACCAAGATAAGATATGGTCAAATTTTAAAGTAATAATTATAATAATAACAAAAACTCTATCACCTTCTCTCAGATAAACAATTAGCTTTCTCATGACTATATGGTTACCGTGCACGTCTTTGGTACCAGGTTTGATTCAAGGAGAGCGCTTATGTGGTTCGAATCCCACATTTAGATGCAGATCAATGTCTCACGTAATCTCGCTGCTGAACGGGAGCTAAACTCTAATCAACGAGTTACATGCGTAGGACCGAAACGGCACAGGACCCAAACGACATACGACCGAAATGGCATACGACTGAAATTGCGTACCACCGAAACGGTATAGGATCGAAAACAGTTTCCTGCATACGATAGAAATGTTTTTTTAAAAATACGAAAAACACGACCGAAATTTCACCTCAGAAACCTGTTTCGGTCCTACACCGCATTCCCTAATCAACCAAAGAATCAAATGGAGAAACAATGACTGGAATGCTTAAATTTTAAATAGGGTGTCTATTACACTCCATTACCAAATAGAAACCTTTTTCTTTTTTGTTTTTCTTTCTTTTTCTTTTACACTGATAAAAGTTATAAGAATTTTCCTAATTGATTATTTTTATGAATATTTATTTAAACAAACAACAGAAACTTTCAGAGGAGACATGCTGGCTCAGTGGCAGAGCGCTACCTTTAGTTGATTCCCCCATTGACGCGAATTTGTAACGCATATACTGAGAAAAATCTTTTCTACGGACAGCGGTATATTGCACAAATATACGGAATCCTCTTGCTTACTACAGAAATCAGTATGGAGCGTACGTTATCCATATGCTACATAGGCACTGCTCTTAGATGTCACATCATGTCGTTGCAGGATGTCTGATATCTAACAGTCTTCCTTATATTACATACATATATGTTTGTTACATTCGTCAGCTATATGTTATATACGTCCATTTGTATGTGAGATCCTAATCGCCTATATTGTTTCATACGGAAAGTATGTACAGATGGAACACTCATACAGAATGTATTATAAAATATGCGTTTTCAGTTATATGTTTGCTGTACGTTAAGTCCAAAAACTACAGGATTTACAAATGTAACGTACGATTTTACGTACGCCACCATACAATTTTTTCTCAGTGTATACAACAACGTTTCCGTGAGTTTCCTCGGGGTTAACCTCTTTCCTTGTACAGACAGCGACAAAAATTTTTTCCCGTTTGATGAAATTAATTTCGTAAATAACTTCAGAATGGAACGACAATTTTGAGTACATTTTTCAGTAAATTAAAAAAAGAAATGTAATTTTCTGTATGTTCCAGCCTTGAAACTCGGTGGAAAGGTGTATGTTCTACCATTATTCCCAAAATGAATTTTACCAAACGGAAAGAATTTTTGTCGTTGACTGTACATTCTTATTCCAGCAATTATTTCATAAACATTCACTTATATTAATTCATTCTTTGATTTAGCCTAAAGAACATACGCGTGGGACATAAAACTAGAAATTTCACTTCATTCAACTGAAAGTTTCATGGGAGCTGAATGTAGTCACAGGGGAGCATGAGATCCCTTACCATCCCCTAGTTACACATAAGGGTATTAGTATTGTATTAAGAGACAGACTGTGTTGATAAAAATCCATCAATTTATATTAATATATATACTAAGTCCGGTTAAGCTTTATTTCAGAAGTATTGTTATATCTGAAATTATAAATAGACACACCCATTGCGATGCTGAATAATTTGTACACTGTAAAACAGTGTTTCTCAAACTGTGGTTCTCGAGGTCTATAGTACTCGCGCCGAGTCGTGAAGCTTGACCTAGATCTACCGATTTCACCACTCAATAGAACGAGAGGCTGTGTTCCAGTCCTCAATCCCCACCCATCACATTTTGTCAGTGTCTTCTCTCGCGCTACACGGAAAACATCTCCCGAGAGTACAGTGTTGTCGGATTGCCGTCGAGTTCCGTTTTGTTAATTCTTTTTTGTTGCGTTATATTTTCGTTTTTAATATTTGTGCTATTGTTACCATTTTAGAATAGTTCTTACAATAGTTATTGTTGTGCAGTGTTATTATTGGCAATTTTTAAATGCCTTTTTTTATATACTCGTTTACTATGTCTTCAAAGTTTGGCAACATTGTTGGTTAATTACAGCTGTTTGACGTTTCCCCAAGTGTGCGCTCGGCAAGCGGCTCCACGAATTGCACTGAAGTTTTCCGATGTTTTGGAGCTCAAGCAAAATATTTCTATGATTGGTTTAGAGCTCAAGCTTCACGACTCGGCTCGAGTACTATAGCTTCGTGGTACTCTTAGATTAAACATCCCCCCCAATATATATATATATATATATATATATATATATATATATATATATATATATATATAGTGAATTACTTGTCACACATAATTTGAGAATCTCAAACAGGTGTAAGTTATACAAAAAAGATAATAATCACGTATAGTTTAGTAAGGTAAATTAAAGGCTACACAAATTTCAATAGCTTATATAGATATATTTATATAAAATATTATTGAAAACCTTCAATTATTGAAAAAATACTATTTTATTCTATTAATACCAATATAAAATTAAATGAATTTCAAGTGTATTATTCTAAAAATATAATAATACTGGTACGAGGAATGATCAAAAAGTAAAGTTACAAGCCTGCAATGAAACGTGTATATATTATTTCACACAACCGTTACAGTCAACAGATAGTACATAGATCACGTTATTTTTCGACATAGTCTCAATATTGGTTGAGGCACGTGTTCCCTCCCTCCTAGCAAAAATCCTGTCTCTGTGTGTTCACCCACGTTATCACGAAATGTTTCACCTCCTCGTCTGAAGCAAAGCGGATGACCTACTAGGTGCTTACGAACGACATTTCCAATTCTGCCACCAGATGTCGAAACGTGATCCTCCTGTTGTCCCGAATCAGCTCCTCCATTCTAGCTGTGTTCAAGACTGTTGGCGCCGTGCTGGGTCGACACTGCGCTCGACGTCGGTGACATTTTCTCTATCAGTCGCAAACTTTTGACACCATTCTGCGACATGCTGACGAGACATTATAATCTCTCCGTAAACCTCTATCAGCTGTCAGTGAATTTCAGCCGCGGTTACATGTTTCGTGCCACAGAAATCGAATAACTGAGCGAGACCACTTTTCCAAACGAGTTGCCATTTGTGTTTACCTACAACTAAAGTTCATTCAACGAACCTTCTGATTCTGATGTAAACATTACAGAATGGTATTACTCCGCCAGTCATCGGATAATTGCTTATCGGTCAGCGCTTCTTTCGAGAAGCACGTGCTTGTACCCTGTCGGTGTCTTACATATTCCTCGCACGCAGCCATACTGTAAACCGTGATTCGCGCGTAAGGTGGATCAAAGCCATTTTCTGCGCATGTGCATTCTCTTTTATTGCATTAATTCAATTTAGTTCTTAGACACTGTGTTGTTTCTGTTATATAACTGTAAGGAAATTGCATTTCTTGTAATGAGCCTTACAAGCAACAAAAACATTGAAAAACAGCTTATTTGACAATGGACTATTTTCTTCTGCCGCATGGATGTTCCAAGGCTCTTTAACCAAAAAAGTCAAACAATTACCACGTGTATCTGTTTACATGAGGTACTGAACGTTCCTTGAATAAACTATAGCGTCGTAGGTGGCAGGGGTCTGAAACTGTGCACAGTTGCCAACTCCATGTATTATAATTACCTCACACACCTCATTCCTCTATAATATACGAAACTAAAGAAATATAGGCCTTATAACCATAGTTTGTGATCTATCCTCGTATATACACATTAAGCATTTTTGTTTTAAGAGAAAATTAATTTCGAAGGGGATGGAGTAGATTAGTTTGTAGAATATTGCGATTAATAAAAATGGTCACCACTTGGAAAAATGCTTCAGAAATAAAACACAGGGTCGGAGGTCGTCAGAGGACGAAGTATGAATAATTGTTTAATTTCGTTTATTATTTTACATGGTAATACGTGTTGAAAAAATGAGTTTTCGAATATAATGTAGTGTCGAATTGAAGACATCACCTAACTCAGAAAATGGCTTACATGAATACATATTTTACGCAAAATTTAGAAACCAGTTATTCTTAAAACAGATTTCGAGTTTAAAGCGCATCACGGTGCAATTGGTGGAAATTCCTAAAATGTTTCCAAACCATGTACAACACTACAATTACACATCTCTTATAAAGACTCGCACTCATGTATTTGCAGATCCTTATGCAAGTCAAATGCCAATGATGCCAACTAGGAACCTTATAAAATCCTACCTAGAATAGCAGAAATTCCCATTTTCCTCTTAAATTTCCCACGCTAAATAATATTTACGAAGTTTTCAAAATTTATAAAAAATGAAAATTGAGAAACTACTGAATGTCACGTACTTACTTCAACATTTGAGTGAATTATTTGTAAATTCTGAACTTCTCTAATAAGTATTTTCCTTAATTAAAAGAGACGATTGAAATTGTTGATGAAACCAAGTACATTTTTTTTACATGAGAATTTACAAGTAGTATCTCTATCACGATTTTCTGTCATAATCTTGTACTGCACTGTAAAAAATGAAACAGAATTTAAACACATTCAATACAAATATTGAGGGGAAAATATATCAAGTTTATGTTTATAAAATGTGCTTCGTGTGTCCAAAAGCGTTAATTCTCCGAAAACACTATCTAGTATGACATATTTAAAACATTTCTTCTCGGCAAACAGTTCGAAAACAAAGTGATGACATACATTTCGCATATTTTGTACAGCGGGGGACACTTCTAAATGGTACACCTTAGCCGTAAATCTCCATATGGCTGTACCATTTAGAAGTGTCCCCCGCTGTACATACATCCTGGGATATACTTGGACAACACAGTGTCTACAAGGGATAAATATGTGCCATCTGGAGATGTTCAAATAGTATCGGTAATGTGTACAGTGTCCTACTGTATCTAAAAATAAATTCTGTATTTTTTGCACTGTGAATGTAGTGAAACTAGACAAACTTCATTCTTCAGTTATTTCGTGTGGTACGTTTTACAAATTAGCTGTTTGTTGTTTGATAATTTACTTTCATCAGTTCATGACTATAATTATTATTATTATTATTATTATTATTTTTAATTCTAGAGTGCAATTGACGTTCCTTGGTACTTGTTTTTTGAGATTCACAAGTTCCTCTATAAATCACTTTGACACTAACATGCACTTTCCAACAAAATTTGACAATTTTTAGCACTGATTTTACATTTATTCAAGCGTCATTACCCCACTTCCAGCTCTCAGAGAATTTTCTTGGGGGGCACCCAATAAAATAAATATATGAAAAATCCCATATATTCTGCTGATTTTGACGAAAATCCATTTATTCCTATTTCAAAAAATCTCACAAAATAGAATTTTTCGCACGAGTTGGCACTCTAGTCCCTAGAGTTTTCGCCTTTGTCCCACGAGGTGCCGGATACAAGGGCCTTGAAATTGACCGTATCACGATAGTTTGGATTCCAGCTTAAACTATGGCTCCACGCCTCATATCGGTTCAATACTAAAATGGAATCCTGTACTACAACAATTAGCTATTTGCAGAGTTATATTTTCTCGACGATGGATACAGTAACAAACAAAGATGTTTTAAAATGAGTAGGAGAGAAGAGGCCGCCTTCATAGAAGGGCCAAGTAGACTGGACACATCTTGCGAAGAAATAATCCTCTTCATAACGCCATTATGGGAAAGATGGAAGAAAAAGCGAGAAATAGGAAGAAAAGGAACAACAATAGATCGATAATTTGAAAAAAAAAAGAAATATTGGGAGTTAAAAGAGGCAACTGAAAATCTAGAAATATTAAAGAAACATTTCCAAACTCTAACTTAGGACTAAAAGAAACCGATAGGCACAATACTTAATAATGATTTCGGACAGCCTTCTCACTGTTCCTCGGTATTATTATTATTATTATTATTATTATTATTATTATTATTATTATTATTATTATTATTATTATTATTATTATTATTATTATTATTATTATTATTATTATTGTACTTTGTCATAAAATAGATTTGCATCTTAGGCTTAAGGAAACGATAAGAAATGAATGATAGAAAAATATGGTCTCCTACGGCTTGAGCTGAATTCGAACCCGCAATAGACAGGTACTACGATATCAAACCTATTGTCTTAGATTACTTCATTGTGCTAGCATACTTGTTGAGAAGCTAAAGTTACTAATTCAGATGTAGAAATGGTAGAGGCAGGAAAAGGAAAGATAATTGTCTACGAAAAAAATCATTACTTTTTTTTGTTTTGTTTTGTTTTGTTGCAATCTTCTTTGGTTCTAGACACTGTTCTCTCATGCAGTGTGAAGTTCTTTCTCATTGACTGCCGACGGAAGTTCTCGAATATGATTCAAGGCTATGTCCTTTTTCTTTTCTTTTCTTTTCTTTTCTTTTCTTTTCTTTTCTTTTCTTTTTTTCTTTTCTTTTCTTTTCTCTTTTTTAGTTTTGCTAGTTTATTGTCAAAGGCATAACTACAGGCTTACAGATCCCTGGCAATTTTTTACGATGCCCCCTCTTCTGGTTTCTATGACTCTTCCGCTCTGTGCACACTCCTGCAAGCTGACTATTCTTTTCCCATCTTAATAATTCTTTTGTTGTTGTGACTATAGGTTATGAAATTATTCTTCATAATTTACATTCGCCGAGAGCTGAATGTGCTGCAGAGAAGTAGATTTTAGAAAAATTATTACATTTCGTATGATGCCTAGGTAGTATCTTTCCATAATCCCTAATCACTGGTCTAGTAGTCAGCTTGCACGCCATTGCTGCAGCGGGTCCGAGTTAGGTTGTTTGGGTTACACCTTAAACTGTAGATTAAGGTCTCATATAGCATCGATGCTGAAAACGGACGCTAAAGTCCAACGTACTAATCAATATCTTCCTTCGACAGTCTTCCACGTTGTTTCTAAAAAAAAAGTTGACTCATTTTTAGAAAGAACTTCCTTTTATTTCCGTAATAAACTTGAGAACTCTTGTCATTGTTACATGGTGTATTGTCTTTTCTGTGTATGGCCCCGGATTCGAACTTCGGTAAGATCTTTAAAAGTTGACCAGAGACTTACAAGAACGAACATGGATGATCATTACGGAAAACCAGATGCTGTTGTCTGCGCGGTGCTCGCAGATCGTGAGGAAAGTTGGAGGGATACTTGAATGAAAGAATAGAGGATTCCGGCCAAGAAAACTTGACACAACGACTATGGGATTAGTGATTGCCGAGCATACATCCTACAACTTAAAATCTCAGGTTGGTTAGCTTAGGCTCTTTGAAGCTTCGTGTCAGAGAGTTTTAGTTTAAAAGAAAGTCACATATGAAAAACACGTAAGTTTTATGCAAATTGTTTAAATGCTTGGATTGTTAGGGTTTAGAATTTTGAATTCGTCATGTGAGCTAAATGTTCGAAAGAAAAGTACACTGCAAAAAATAAAACACCATTGAAACACTTTTAGTATAGATGTTGAGGGGAAAATTGATGAAATAGTGTTCATAAAGTGTGTCCCAAAGCGTTACTTCTCAAAAAACACTATCTAGTATGACATATTTAAAACACTTCTCGGCAAACAGTTTGAAAACAAAGTATTGACATACAATTTACACATTTTGTACACACATCTGGGACATACTTGGATAACACCAAGGATCTTATAAAGTAGAGGATCTGCCCTTACAACAAAATCTTGAAGCCATACGTCACAGTTTCTCCACCCCTACTCTGCCCACTCCGCCCAATAGGATCGCAATGTTTTGAGCCAACAATCATGGCGGAAACGAAAGTACCCAATCAGACAATGGCAGAAACGAGAGTAGCCAATCAGACGTGTCGATTCTCGGTTGTTTTCTGGTTTCATTGATTTAATACGATGAAGATACATATGGGCAGATCCTCTATTTATAACATCCTTGGATAACAAAGTATTTACAAGGGGTGAATATATGTCACCTAGAGGTGATGAAAGAGTGTCAGTAATGTGTGCAGTGCCCTACTGTGTCTAAAAGTAGTTTCTATTTTTGCAGTGTATCTCTCTGCCTGTCATTAATTGAATTGTTTGTTAGGTAAAATTAAATCAGAAGATTAATGTTTTTCATACAAAATACAAAGCTTTATTTACATAAAATTATAAGACAAGTTATATAAAAAGGACAGCTAATAAAAACAACTTTCTGTCATTACACAGGAAACCAATCGTGAAGCTCAGGGCTCTTAAAAGCGATAGCATTTGATATACAAGAATGAAAAATACAACTTAAATCAAAATCAAGAGAAGTTGTCCATTTTTTCGCTGTCCACCCATGTCCGAGTCAGATCTGAATCTCAGTCCGAATAAATACCTCATCTTTCGTGCACCATTTCATATTCTTTATAAATTACATTATGCTGAACCCTAAGGTTCTCTATAATAACTTTATTTCTCTTTTCTTTTTCTTCTAATGATTTTCAATGATATGTGATCGCCTGAGAACCTCATTAAATAACAACACATTAAAACTGTTTGTCTAAAAAATTTTGGTTCAATTTAGATTCTCATCACTAATTAACGAAGTATCTTCAGATTTTTAAGTTGCATTTCTAAAAACAATACAAAAATAATATTGTATTGTTTTTAGAAACCCGTCGTTTCATTTTGGATGTCTAGTTCTCATGAACCCAATCTACCACGGACTACAAACTACACTACAGGAGATTGGCCGTAGAATTGACAACAAAGAGATCATATCGTCTTTAATATTTTATTCCATCTGTAAAGAAAGTATCTCGAAGAGTTTACAAGATACAAGACCTGAGTTTATTTCTCGGATATTAGATTAGAAATAAAAACACAGGATTTGAGAAGTACTCTGTACTTTAGCAGTATATATATTTTGTAAAATTGAAAGTCTTATGAACTACCACTCCCAATTTGCCGTTTCCTAAGAGGATCATCAATTTCCTAAGAGGATCATTAATACATACGCATTCGAAATCAGCTGCCAGTTAAGACAATCTGTAGAATGTCAAAAATAATATTTAAAAAAAAATAATTGTCATTGCCTTTTCTCTAATTTGCTTTTAATGATCATACTTGTTAGTAATACACAAAATTGTTTATCATTTATTATTTCATATCCACGCAAGACGAAATAATAATAATAATAATAATAATAACCACAATTCTCCTTTGGTGCGAAAACGACATACAAAAATAATAAATTATCATGCCACTTTAAATTTATTTAGCAGTTTGCTATGCAAAAAGAAAAGAAAAGAAAAGAAAAACAAAAGGAAAGAAAGAAATGAAATGAGTATTTTTAGTTTAACATCGCAAGTTTATGCTCTTTATACTGAAGGAAAGAGATGATTAATGAAAGTGAATGATTATGAAATTATTATTATTATTATTATTATTATTATTATTATTATTATTATTATTATTATTATTATTATTATTATTATTATTCTCCGACAAATATTCGAAACCAGATACATATAACGCTTCTGGTATTGATTTTAGATTCTCATACTTCAAAAATCTATCATAGTTTCAGAGCGTAAACGAGATTTATTTATGAGAAAAATAAAAACATATGAAAAATATTTTATTATTATCTCCAGGCAAAATGAATTATGCATTTCTTTTTTATTATGAAATGGAAAAGTTACGAACAATATTTTATTAATATGTTGTAACGAATAAAATCTGTGCACAAAGAGATAACATAGAGTCTACGTCTGTTCACGATTCTTTGAGAACATTTCTCATAATTTTTCTGTCTCATTTGTACTTTTCTACATCTGTACTTGTATAAAGCTTTGGTCGTTTGCAGAATCCTTGGAATAGATTCTCAGGGCTAAAAGACAGACACAAACACCCTGTTATTCCGCCCTCTACACCTTCTCACAAGCCCTCTGGTGGAAGTTTTTGAAGACTGACGACCAGTAGAAACAGGAAAGAAGAAACATAAAAAAGGAAACAAGTTGAAAGTAGAATAAAATAAAGTTTAAAAAAAAAGGAACTCCGAGACTTAAAATAGAGGCATTTAGGTTGATGAGGCGAATTTTAAAGCTTAACTTGGTGAAAGCGTAACATTTGCATCGTAATGAGGTATGATAAAAGGATTAGGTACGGGAGAAGGGCTCACGATAGAAGTGAAACGAAAAGAAGATTCCCAGAAAATAAAAAGAAAAAGAGGAGATGAAATACACAGGGTTGGAAGCTTTTACTCATTTCACAATGACTTCTTAAAATATAAACTGTAATATGAAATAATAATAATAATAATAATAATAATAATAATAATAATAATAATAATAATAATAATAATAATAATAATAATATAAACATGATTCTATTCATATAACTATATAATAATACTAGCTTCAATTACCCGCGCGCTGGATCAAAATAAGAAAAATTAGTAATGTGTTCCGTTACTCAGTCACTTTTTACCATTACTAAAGCTCTCTATATTGGCCATTTTTCATCATTTTTATATATCTCACCTCTTCCTCCTCCAAGTTACGGGGCTGAATTTGGATTTAAACGGCATCAGAAATGTCACTGTTCATCTCAGGAAACCAAAAAATTATAGATTCGACACTAATATCGGTCATTTTCGATCATTTTTATATATCTTCCCCTCCCCCAAGTTCCGGGGCTGAAATTGGATTTAAACGGCATCAGAAATGTTACTGTTCATCTCAGCGACCAGAGAAACTATGGATTCGATACAAATATCGGCCATTTTCGATTATTTCTATATATATATCTTCCCCCTCCCCGAACCTGTACCATGAAAGTGAAATTATAAAAACCATCCCAGGCCCGAACCTTATTTATATGGCAAATTTGATCGAGATCAGTCTCGTGGTTCAAGACTTTATATATATATATATATATATATATATATATATATATATATATCCCCCTTCCCCTCCAATACATTATACCGTAAAAAGTGAAATGGTTATATCACTGTAAGTCCTGAACCTCATCTATGTTGAAAATTTGATCGAGGTTGGTTGGGTGTTTCAAGAGTTATTAAATCACAAACATAGTCTTTCATTTTCATATATAAATTCGATAATGAAGCGGTCAGAATAAAAGCAATAGGGAAATCAAACAGAAGTTGTTGCAGTAAACTACTTCGTGAGCAAGTCTTATTCAGCAAATTGATGCATACAAAAAAAAAAAAAACGTATATTTGTTTCTTTTGAGTACTAAGTTGTTCAGTTAAAACAGAAAATTATTAGAGACCGAATGTTAGGCATAGTGCTCGTTTTTCAGTATTAGAGATATAATAAAAGTCTCGAGCCACTACAGTATACTTACTCGCTCTCACATCTTAAATGGAATTATATCACGCTGTAATTATTACGGGAACATTTAATTACGAAATATGAACAAAATTACAATAGGCGTTTCCTGAAAACTTTGTGTCCTAGAAAATTCCCTTTCAAGAGTAAACCACCATTTGCGTTTTTTTTTTTTTTTTTTTTTTTTTTGTGCAAAATCATGTGTGGAATGTTTTAGGATTGTTAAACAAATAGGGTCTATTTGTTTGTGAAATAAAAGCAAAATCAACTGAACAATTTTTTTAGAAAATCATCCGGTGGGGGTGATAAACCTCCAAGCTTAAACTACTCGTTGGAAACTTTTTCATGACTAGTGAATTATACCATATTATAGACATGTTACTGAAACGTCTATTTATGAAATATTACTAAAACTACCTGAGTCATTTTTCAGAAAATCGTCCGAAGAACTTACTCCAAGACTAAACTACTCCTTGTGAATTCTTCAAAAGAAAATTTTTTCCACTACATCGTAAGTTTGATAATTAAGAATTTATTTATGAAACGTAAGTTGCAGTAAGTAGCTTGAGCACTTTTCATAAAATTGTCCGAAAAACTCATCCTGAAAAATTATCCCGTATAAATATTTTATTGAAAATTGATTTATATTACATTCTCCGTTCGATAGTGGAACATTTATTCAGGAAATATGAGCAAAATTGCCTAAGTAGTTTGTTTTTTTTAATTGTCCGAAAATTCTAGCTCTCCAAAATAGACTACTTCTTGTGATTTATATAAAAATAAATTGTTTGTACCAAACTTTTGGTTTCTTAATGAGACATTTATTTATGAAATATGAACAAAAATTGCCTGAGTAGGTTTTGAGAACATTACTCGAAAAAAAAAAAACCAAAAGTAAACTGCCCCTTCTGGATTTTCCCCCCAGAGAAACGGCTTATACTATATTAAAGGGATGTTAATCAAATATTTAGTCACGAGAAATGAACAACTCGTTAGAGCTGACTTCAAGGAAATCACTTTAGTTTTTAATTTCCACACTTCACGTACTTTTCGGAATAGGAGGAAAATCTTGAAAATTCCCGTCGAGAATCTCTTAATCTCCAATGGAGAGTTCAAAATTTTGTACCAAATACTGCCTTTAGGTGAATGAGCATCAGAACGAACGGACAAACAGACGGACATATATTTATATGCTATGTAGGGGACATGAAACTTGGAAATAAGTGGAAATTTCAAATTCGATTTGTTTTTTAGATCACCATACTTTCATTTCTCCTTTCGTCGTTCAAAAGTAATAAAAATGAACATGCTGAAATTCTATGGAAATGCTTAGTTTCAATTTCAACAATATATATATATATATATATATATATATATATATATATATATATATATATATATATATATATATATATATATATATATATATATATATATATATATATATATATATATATATATATATATTACCTAAGTTACCTATTTCACTATATTAGCTACATTTCGAGTTAGATTTTTTTTCTGTCTATTTGAATTAAGAGTACTTATTTGTCTGTTATTTTCCATGTTTATAGCCCCTAAAAGTCCTATTTTTAATGGCTATGTACCACTATTCTCATAGACAGTCACAGTCTTTGCCTTTGTCTTTTTTCTTTAACCTTTTCCTATTGTTATAATCCACTTATGTCTTATTGGAGCTTATATCGATATACTACATTAATTCTAATAATTAGGAATTATTCTCATAATATGAATTATTTAGCTTGGGAAACTAATGTCACGATGTGTGTTACACGATTGATTATCTATACGTTTATCTCTGGAATACTTTGACGTTGTATGTTCTTCCTAAAGTATAATTGACGTATTTTGATCCGTATTTAACAATATTAATTTTTTACAATTAATTGAATTCATCACTCTTATTGTGAATATAAGTTATTTGCTTATCCAGTGATTCTAAAAGTTCATTGTGTACTTATATTGCAAGTGTAGATACTTCAAAGGCTTACTTCTAACATAAAAATCCTTTCTTTTGGATTTGTTTTTTTCTCTTTCTTTGTGAAGAGATCATTGACATATTTTTGAATTAGGAATTTTAAGGTTTTATTTTGGAAACTCCTTCTCAATATCATTATATTTATCTGTCTATTCGCAACAAACAGAGAAGAAAGATTTCGGTAGTGAATGTTGTGTTACCGCTTTTGTTGTGGAAATCTGAATCGAAAATTAAGTGAATAGAAGGGGAAGTGTGATGAAAAGTTAAGATGAAAATAGACCGAAATAAGTCAAATATATAGGAAGGCAACAACTATAATGATTAAGGCTAAGGTAACTGTGTGAACTCAAAGGCTCCGACTTTCTACAATTTATGTGGGTGTGTTAGCCTATAGGTTTTCAGAGAATTTTCGATATTTAATTCATTTATTTTTGGTTAAAATCTTTTATGAACACTGTCATAAAGGCAGGGTTGGATTAACCCATCTGGAGGCCAGGGGCTAGAAAAAATATGTGGCCCTGCTGACTTCATCTAATACATTTCTGTGAAAATATAGTAGGAAAGTTAAGGGATGTGTTTCATATTTTTGGTCATATTTTATTTTATGGTGGTAATTGTATCTTCGTGATTCTTTTTAGATAACCAGTTGAGATTTTGATCAGAGTGGAGGCCTCTGTTCACCTGAAGGCCCGGGGCTATAGCCCCACTAAGACCCCCCTTTATTCGACCCTGCCTAAAGGATTGTGCTATGATAAAGTAAAATATAACGGTATATAAGTTGGGTCTGCCCTAGCTCAATTGGTAACACTATTGACACAAACGCAAGAGAAACAGGTTCAAACCCAGGTCAAAACTAAAAATCTTGTGGGTGCCGGAGCCCCAGAGCATCGACGTAGTCGGCGTGCATGTGTGAACTATAAATGATGTAGGAGAAAACAGATCATTAGTTTTTTTTTTTTTTTTTTTTTTTTTTTTTCTTTTACCTAAGCAGCATTATGAAACGTGAACGAGAGTAGTATATAGTTATAAAAAATTTTGAACAAGAAATAAATGCAAGGATGGTGGTAGCAAAAGAAACATTTAAGAAGATGAAAATAACGTTCTGTGTATCGCTGAATAAAGAGTAAAGAAAATTTATTAGCGAGTTAGTTTAAAGTACTATTTTGTACGGATCGGAAACGTAAACATCTCGATAAAGCCAAAAAAAAAAAAAAAAAAAAACTAGAGACCTTCGAAATATTAATATGAAAAAATTGAAAAAAATATTGTTAAGTAAAATAAAACAAACACGCAGGAAGTATTAAAAGATGTAACATGCAATAAAAAATACAATATTGGAAATAATAGAAGTAAGTGTAATGAGTTTTTATCATTCAATTGAATCTGAATTTGTAAATAAAATCTGTCCGTCTGCCTTATCTGTTCTACGATAGCTCTAGTGGAACTTACTCTATTTTAATGAAATTTGGTATATCTTTGGTATATATAACTTCAGGAATATCCCTATTGTACAGGATTATAATCCATTAAGAATACGGAGATAAATGGGAGTAAAATCCATCCCAGGTTACAAGTTCTCATGTATGGATAAAAAGCAATGTTCCGGTATCAACTACGTAAAAATTATTCGATTTTTAATCACGTATAGTGTACTTTTTTAAAGGGTATCTCATGATCCCCATCTTTGTGATTGAAATCAGAAGAATAACATAAAAACGGGAAGATTTCTCCGAATTCCAAAGTTTCTTTATTTAAGTAATATAATAAGAAAATTAGTTTCTTTGATAGTTAACTTTCACCAAAACCATTCGATTTTGATCCAATTGTCATATATTTTCTTTAAGACTTCCTAACAATGATGATTTCAGAATTTTTTCTAGTGGGGACATTTCAATACACTGGGGATGAAAAGTGGTATTAAGAAAATATGGCATATCCACATTGAGCACGATAGGATGTAGGCCCCTGGGGTAAATTTCTCCTGGCCACCCGTGAAATCATCACTGCTTCCCATTGATTCCATTAATTTGAGTTAAACTCTGTCAAGAATGTAAGAGTGAATTATCTTTCTTCCCTCAGATAATATATACATACTGCATATTGTATTCATACGTTCTGCAATAATTTTCCAAGAAAATAAATTTGAATTTAAAGGAATATTTTCTTTTCAAGAGCCTTTTAATAATTCTCACTGTACAGAGTTAAAATCAGTGAAAATAAGGAATGAATTATCCTTTGAATAAAAATATTCTGCGTAATATGGGATATTGGTGAAATTGGTGAAATATTTCTGAGGCTTTCCAGTTATTCTCAATGACTAGCCAAAAAATTAAAAGAGAGTTAATTTACCTCCAACAGCACCATCGGAACTTAGGAACTAATATGATAGCTTTAGAAAAACGTGGTGTATATGTTGTCTGACGATTTTTCATGATCATTATTGGTTGAAGTTGAAATCTGTTAACAATGATAAAGTGAATGAACCCTCTTTCTCATTACTTAAGTTTCACTAAAATCATATATTAAATTAAAACTTCGAAAAAGTTTTTTTTTTTTTTTTTACATCTTTATGAAACAGTGAAATTCATAGAGGATAACGCGAGGAATATTTACAATATTAATAATAATAATAATAATAATAATAATAATAATAATAATAATAATAATAATAATAATAATAATAATAATAATAATAATAATCTATATATAAAAAATGAAAGTGGCTATGTTTGTGATTTAATAACTCTTGAACCACCCGATCGATCTCGATCAAATTTTCAACATCGATTAGGTTCGGACCTGAAATAGTTTAAATCATTTCACTTTGATTGTGCAATTTGAGGAAGGGGAAGAAGGAGATACAAAAATGATCGAAAATGACCGATATTAATGTCGAATACATAGCTCTCGGGGTCGCTGTGATGAACAGCGACACTTCCGATGCCATTTAAATTCAAATTCAGCCTCTGTTAGTCCTTCTAAGGAGGGATAGTGACATCTAAGAATAATTGAAAATGACCAATATTAGTGTGTAATTCATAGTTTTTTTGAGGTCCCTAAGTTAATTGGTAACAGTTTTGTTGCCCTTTATGTCCAAAATGATGCGTATTCTCCCCGCGTAAAGAACAGACATTCTACTACTACTACTACTACTACTACTATTACTACTACTACTTCTAATAATAATAATAATAATAATAATAATAATAATAATAATAATAATAATAATAATAATAATAATAATAATAATAATAATAATAATAATAATAATAATAATAATAATAATAATGAAGTTTTCGCTGTCTTCTAGAATGCACAGCATAATTAGTTAAAGAAAATAAGTAGCTGTTTAGGATTCTGTTTAAGAAACTAACTTATATTATAAAGGAAGTATAATGGAAGGTAAAACAGAAATAATGAGGAAACTATCAAATCAACAGTTATTACAAAGGCGGGTAATTCCTACTTCGAAATGAAAAGGTAAGCAGAGGATTGTCGTGCACAAAAATTCCTAATTTAGGGTAATATTCCTGCCATTGGCAGCAGGAATATTTCACACAATGATGATACTACATGATATTACAGCTTTAATATGATAATTAAGGTGTAGCGTCCCACCCTGCGGAAATAAAAAGATGTTGAAAAGTAAGATGCTCTTTTCCGTGATGACTTTTTTTTTCCTTATTTCGCTCATTCGCAGACCCTTTCGTTCTTTTCTCTGAGAGACTTTTAAGACTGTTTTTAAAAGTTTTCTCAATGTTGTTAAAATGTTAAGATGCTAAGAGAGTCTCTGCATCGACAAGTAGATTACAACAGATCCTTTTCTCCCATTCCATTCCTAAAGATTCTAACCTATCAGCACTTTCCTGCAAGTAGTAGCAAAATAAGAAGCAAAAGACTCTTTCTTTTTTTTTCAACATGCAAGAATTAAAAATATATGTAGGTACTGGAGACTTGTAATACACTGCATAATCCAGCAGTGCTCTGATTTCTAATTAAAGACGATTTTTTTCTGTAGTTGTAATGATTGCAAAGAAGCGAAGAGTTTCATAAAATAGTTACTGTAAAGTATTTATTTTATAAGTAGTATAGTGTTACTGTTAGTTATAATCATACTACATACTACAAAATCATACTACAAAAGGTATAATCATACTATACATATTTTACATATTCAGTACAGGGATGGCCAATTCCGGAATTATTACTTTCCGGAAGCCGTAAAGTGAAATCCGAAAAATTTCGAAAATTAGAACATTCCAAATTTCGATAAAATTCCGGATTTGAGAAAAATTTCGGAATTTAGAAAAATTTCAAACTTCTGAAATATTCTAGATTTTGGAAAAAATTCCGGAATTTTTCCGAAATCAAGGAGTTTTCTGAATTCCATATTTTTTCCAATTCCGGATTTTTTTTCTGAAATCCGGAAAGTGAAATTTCCAATTCCAGAAAATAAATTCTCCGTATTTTCGGAAAGTTTTGTCCATCTCTAATAGATAAATACTAAACAAACTATTTCAAGAGAATAAAAACTTTCAACTGTATCAGATTGGCCACAAACTACATACTTTCTAGCACTACAAAAATAACCTTTTTTGAATTTTCTCGAAAACTACGCATGCGAATTATTCGGCTCGATGTTCTCTATCTATTCATATATGTATCCTCATTGGAGAAATAATAAACACTTCTGACCAGAGTATATACACTTGTTTATTAAAAACTAAATCCTCATTGGGTAATAGTATACTTACACAAAAATTAAATTTTAAGATTTAACCATAATTTTGGACTATTTTTCTTTAACCACACAGTGTACTGTCGTCCTGCTAGCATCAAAACAAAGAAAAGACTCGAATCTTACATACTCTTCAGTACTAGTATCATATTAATGGATGGGATGATTATCGTAAGGTATCAATTTTTAGGTTTAAAAAATCGCTTTTTATCTATTTCCTTAAAAAATTACTCATGAGGATTTAAACTCATTCACATCATGCTGTTCAGCTTAATGAACTCTATCGATTGCTATATACCTCATGTTTGGATATTATTAATATTGTTGAAATAACTTTAATCCCTCAAACTAGACAGTAAATGTCAAATTCGTCATCACGCCAACTTTACTACTGGTCTAATTTGGTTCCATATCTGAAAATATTCGGGTGTAAAATAAAATATGATGTCTGTGTGTGTTTCTCGAAAAAGATTCTAGTTCATTTAAATAATTTGAGCACATGGAAAACGGAATTAGCTCATATATGGCCTTATCTTTTTGTTTTGTATATTGATTTATTTTGGAAAATAGATACAGTACTTTTCGATCTATTCTTGGTGAATTTAGTGTCATTTCTTTTTGCTGATCTCCCACTGGCTAATTATGATACTAAGTTGAAAATGACTCGGGGGGCAAATATATAATCTTTACCAATAGCAAAATACGGAAGTGGGTTGTTTTCGACTCGGAGGGCTTAAGTGGGTTAAAAAGCATGTATATATTGATGTGTTAAGAGTTAGGACCAAGAATGTCAGGTATACATATAATGCACGATTTATCATCGTATAAAAAACGTCTACAGACTCTGTTACCCTTACTTGTAGGCAAGCCCGCAGTACTTTTGAGTATCTCCGTGTTGCCTAGTAATAAGGTGTTTCGTGACAAAAACGCACATTTTTCTTCTTTTTGTTTTAGTTTAACGTGTCACCGTATGCTTTGACGCTAAGCGGCATAGTGATGACAATAATGAACGAAATAATGGAATGAAGAAAGTTAGAGGAAACGGAAGAACCACGAAAAAATCTACACACTGCCCAATTGCTATAAGAAAATATGTGAAGTAGCTATATAACATGTTCTCGAGCTTCCCATTTTAATGGCATGAAGAAGCCCATTTCATTCGGACACAAGACATCGTATGACGAACACGTTTTACAAAGCAGATTTAGGGTTGACATGTTATGAACAATTTTCAAGATTCGAAAAAATAAAACTAATAACTGTAGGAAATAGTATAGCATTTAGCAATACCAAATAAGAAGAACATGATCAAACAATACACAAACTAGAATAATAACACCAAAAAGGACACAAACACTAAAATGTTGAACTAACAGCTTACTGCGCCAATAAATAACCACTAAATTTATAAATACATGGCCCTTTCAAAAATTTTGTCACAGCCTCGCCGTTCTCTTCAAGGTTGCAATTGTGGGAAATCAGTAGCATAAACTTTAATGCACCAAATTTATTATTTTTTCAACAACTTGTTTCAACTACTATGTTCACTTTCTTCAATTATGCAGAGTTTCTGAATTACATTAAAAGATAACACCGTGCACCAAAAGGAATAGCGCATTATTTGAAATTACAATTGCGGTTCTCGGTTGTAATTTCCTCGTGCAAACGTTTGAAGATCAATGTACTGTGAATTCACTGTATCATGCCCGAAACCCTTAATACCCTCATCCCTATCACACGGAAAGACTAAGCATAAACCATTTCCCATCCCCAAATTATAAAAATAGACTTATCCTTTTTTCTATTCTTTTCCCTTCCGCAGAAAGTTTTCTCTCTTGCGCGAGCTATACAAGGTGTTTGAGCTCCTTCGTGGCTGAGCGGTTAGCGTACGCGCCTTTGGCATGGTAGATCCGGGTTCGATTCCCGGCGAGAGCTCATGTGGATCGGATTCCACGTTAATCAGTACGTTCACGTGTCATATAGCCTCGCTGCTGAACGGGACGTTAAACTCAAAATCAGCTCCATCAACTATACACGGTGTTTGTTAGTTACTTTATTAAAACATGGCAAATTTTAAATTTGTTTGCTCACTAATTATTTAGAACGATGTTTTACAAAATATAAATGCTACCAGAAAGTTTCGTAGACAGGAGATTTAGATGCTAAAACAGCCGAATTTCTCATCTTTCAGAATTTTTTTTTAAAAATTAAATCAGTAACTAAATTGGATTGATTTGAGTTTAACGTTGCTTAGCAGTGAGGTTATATTAGACGTTGACCTATAGCTTAACGTAGAATCCGAACCATATGAGCTCCTGCCAAGAATCGAACAGGGGCATCCCATGCCAAAATCGCATTCGCTATGCGCTAATCAATAATTAAGGATCCAGAAGAAATAGCCCTCACATTGGAAACTTCAAAGCATTTTAAAGTGTCCAGCACAGGATAACGAAAGAATAAAAGTAGAAATAAAAAGAAAAGTTCATAATTTTATTCTGTAACGAATTTTGAATTATGCAAGGAACGTACTTCATGAAGGATTTTAATTACTAAGAACACATAATAACAAAAAATTCTCTTTACTGTGAGTTTCGTAAATCTACGATGACGAGTAAAAGTGATTCATTATACAAATGTACAAAATTAGAACTATTAACTAATATTTTAGAAATAATTATTCAAACAAAAGAGTTTCGAATATGCAATTGCTGAAACACATTTTGCAATGAAAAAGAAATGTTCATCTATCCAGAATCTGTTTGTAGTGACTCTTCCTGTGTCCTGGTAGAGATGGAAGGGCTTGAAAAACAAGAGAAAAAAAATTTCTACGGCTTTTTTGCCTGGGAAGTTTTTGACTTTTTTTGAACATTTCAATTTTAATGAAGAAATAACAGTACGTTCTAACTTTCTTTTCTCATTATAATACAAAAATGATAATTACTGTATTCTGAACAAGGAAATACAAAAAATCAAGAATCAAATAAATCAGTCACTCATTAGAAAGGACAAAAGATAGACCAATGGACACAATGTGTTTTCAAGTTTAAAGACTTCTTTGTAAAAGCTATTAGAATAATGTTCAAGAAAAAAAATGTTTTAGTAAACAGTTAATAATGTGTTCAATAACTGTTCTGAAAAATGTAGTAATTTCGTGTAGTGTAATTTATGCATAAACTAAAAACTAAAACTTCATTAGTAACGTTTTAGGAGCTAAAACGCATTTTACGTCGGAGAATATGCGAAACAAGTATAAAGTATCCACTATAAAAACAAGTATAAACTAAGTTCTGTCGCTTTTTCACCCACCACCTTCGAACATCGATATGTCACCTAACATGTACATGGAAGATCAAAAATAGTCCCCATTAGCATCGACGGCCTTCTGCCAACGTTCTGGAAGGCCATGGATTCCATCGCGTTAGAACTTGGTGGGCCGTGAAGCGAATAAAGTATCAAGTGCATTTTGCATCTCTACTAGGGATTTGAACTGGCGTTCACTAAGATCATTGTCCAAGGAATGGAACAGGTGAAAATTGGACGGTGCAATGTCCGGGGAGTGTGGCGAATGCAATAGTGTTTCCCATCCAAGACGTAGAATGGTGTCCGGGTTATCCTAGTCATGTGGGACTTAGCGTTGTTTTGTAACAGGAGGACCCCTTCGCGATTCAGAAGTGCTGGCTTCAGGGCTTCGAGCTTTTCTTGAGCACGGCTCAACCGCTAGAGTACATAGTTGCATTGATGCTTTGACCAGCTGGTACCGATTCCTGATGCATAATGCCGCGAGCAGTCCATCAACCACACAGCAGGACCTTCTTCTGATTCAGTGCTGGTTTCGACTGTTTTGGAACCGGTTCATAGAATGCTAATCAATGACGACGGCGCAGTGGAGCTAGGTAGAGGACCCACTTCTCATCGTATGTCAATACCCTGTCCAGAAGTGGCTCCTTCCTCTGACCAGACAGCAAAGAAACAGATGCGCGGTCTGCTTGCGTTGCCTTCTGGCTCGGAGTCAAATCATGTGGGACCCATCGACCCAGTTTGTAGTGCTTCGCAAGTTGAACGAGGTGCTGACAAATGGTTTCTCCACTTACACTGAATTCCAGCCTCAGTTCCTCACATGTCTGGCCACTGTTCGCCTCAATTGCTGCCTGAAGATCTTAATTTTGTACACGTGTTAATCTTCCGTCACGTGGTGCGTCTTCGAGCGTTTCGTCACCGTCCTTAAACTTGTTAAACCACCGCTGCACTGTCCGCGTAGTCACAACACCCTCACTAAAAGCCTGGCCTTTTCCGCCCTGCCGCAGTGGCGTTTGACCCCAGTTTGAATTTGTACAGCATACAAGCCCTTTTGACGGACGCTCTGTGAGGGTCTCATGTTCAATTTGTCCATACGAAAGTTCACGATGTAACTGAACTGCCACAACCAGGTAGTATGTTGGATATACCCACACCAACAACTGACCTTCGCCTTATCTCCATTTGCATTCAACTAACGGTGTGAGGACCAATTGAACACAGACCCTCACAAAAAGGGACAGAACTTTCTTGGTTACCTTTATATATCTGTCTATATACGTACATAGCATTAATTGAGGTCAATTGATCTGATTTGATTTGAATTTAGCGTCCCTTTCAGCAGCAAGCCTGTATGAGACGTGAACCTAGAACTTATCGTGGGATCCGATCTACATGAGCTCACATTGGAGTCGAGCCCGGATCTCCGTCGCCAAAAATTGCGAACGCGATCCACAAAACCGCGAGTGAGTTCAGCTTAGGTCATTAAAATTCGACGAGTAGCTTGTTGATAACGCATTACCAAATTTCCTAACTTCAGCATATACTGACACTATATACTGTAAGAGTAAGAAAAGAAGTAGTTCTGTGAAAAATGAAGTTTCACTACCGTTAAACTAGCATCATACCCAAAACTGCTGTTAATACTTTTGATTTTATAAAATGAAATTTTGTAAGATTCTAATAGAAAATCGGAAGCTTCCAATAGTGTGTGCTAAGGGAGAGCGAAACGTAATTGTTTTTATATTTGTCTTTTGGTTTATGATACATGTTTATTAGCTCCAAGTTTGATTTTAGGCAACCTGTAAAACAATATGACAGGATATATAATTTTCAGGCACTTGATAAGGTGGTTAGTCAACCAAATGTTACTAGTGATATGTTGGATTGCATAATATAAGGAAGAGTCGGCGCTCGGAGTACTCACCCCTCTGTAGTCATTACGAAGTGTGGTTTGGGAACCTAACCTCTGCTTACATCTAGAGCCCATTACTAAGAGACACTACAAAAAATAAGGTACATGTGACGTTGACGTCGGCAAAGCAAAGTGAGAAACACAAATTTTGGAGTACAGTAGAGCGTCGATTATCCGAACGTCGGTCAACCGAACGACCCTTAACCGAACTGTGTACTCGCTCGCACCTGTTACTCTCCCACCCTACCGTCCATCATCTCTCTCACTCCCAAACCAAGTTTCCCACAGTAGTCGCCGCACTGAGCCACCGCTGGCGGAACATTGCTTCTAATGGGGCCTTCATAAGGTGCTGCTGACCGGCCAAGCCGCCAGTCGCTGTGTTTCAACAATCAGCACACTTCTGTCGGTTTGGCACTGGCTGTAGAAGTAGCGGCAGTATCAAAGCTGTTCACAGCAACGCTGCGCCAGCTTAGAGTTGAGGCGTGCCCCTCCGCGCATGGCAAATAAACATGTACAGTTCGATTATCCGAACAAACCAGTTTTCCGAACATCCATGTCCCCCAATTACTTCGGATAATCGACGCTCTACTGTACTTGCATTTGTCCCACAAGAAACTCAATTATATCCGAAAAACGCTCGAGAGACCTGCAGGGTGGTTGTAAAGTCAGTACCTATTTGTAACAATGAATATTTTAAAAAGTAAACGACCTATCAGAGTTATATTTCCATTGAATACATTATTAGGGTGTACCATTTGGTTATTAGGTTACATATCAACGTTTACACCCCCATTTTCCACATACTTCTGGAATCTTTCAAGAACAGTATCTACGGTTTTTCTCAGGATCTCAACTGGGACAATTGCAAACACTTCTTGAATATTTTGTTCAAAACTGTTAATATCCCTTGGTTTTAACTTGTACACTTGCTATTTAGCCTAACCCCAAAGGAAGAAGTCGCACGGGGCAGCGTGCAGGCCATTTTATCGATCCATGGCGGCCAATTCACCTACTAGGGAAATTGTCATCAAACCATGCTCTCACTGGAATTGTGTAGTGGGGCGGAGCTCCAATTTGCATTAATCCATACTTGCATCTTGACTACATTACTAGTTCTCAAAAGAACAAAAGAAGGGGTTTGCAAATTTACTGCTTTAATATCATCATTAAATTACAATTAGACTTTACATATGAAATACCGTTGATGTGAGATTGATAGTAATTACTGATATAAAACTAATGATTATTCATTCTTTAATATGATCCAAATTTGTAGTGTAATGCTCTCATATTTTTGAAAAACGAAAAGCTGGTATCATAGAGTACTGCACGTGTAAGTAATTCGTTGAAATTTTACTAAAACACCTTAGAGTACAAAGTCTGTCCAAAAGGTATACAAAATATGCAAAAGAATGTAAGGTATACGACGCGATCCTTCTCACAAGTAAACCTTACGTTTGGGTGAATCGAGTTGCTGACTGAGACACATATGAGAAAGTAGTACTAAATGTGGTCAGTACTTCAGTGAAATTATAGGTGCGAAGCTCCAGGGGTTTAGGAGATAAAGCTACCAGAACATCACATGGAAGTACAAAATAGTCTGCATACAGTTGGAGGTAAAAGCCCTGTAAGACCTCTTGTAACGACAAAAGGTGAATAACAAATATATGGGTACGTATTAGGACTAGGGGGAAGTTATATAGTAAGAGTATACTTGACGGCGGCCATCTTAAAATCCGCCATTTTGAATTAAGGTTAAGTTTTTAAAATAGGAATAGGGTCATGTGATACATGATTTAAGGCGTAAATTTAATCAGAAGAACAATGGTGACGTTAATTTTGATTTACACGAAATTGGTAAAAAGTTACAGGGAAATTAAATATTGTTGCAGCATATGTATTAGTCCTTTACCCCACCGAAATGGCGTGCAAGTACAGCATCAAACAACTAACATTGTTACGCCACCATTGTATTTCTGATTAACTTCTAGCCCGAAGTCATCTATTGCATTACTCTATTCCCATTTAATTTTGTGCTGGTTAATGATAAAGCAAAAATGTTTATACCGTTGGATTTACGGTAAAATTTGCTATTAATAAGGTGTCACTGTTATGCGTTTTGTTTAAAACTTTTGTCTGATTCAAAATGGCGGATTTGAACATGGCCGCCATCAAGGCAACTCTTACCATAGACCTAATATTTATCCACCAGCTTTTTATTTAATTATTATCATTAACACAAAATTTACAAGGTGGGGTAAAGGACTAATACATATGCTTCAACAATATTTAATTTCCCTGTAACTTTTTACCAATTGCGCGTAAATCAAAATTAACGTCACCATTGTTCTTCTGATTAAATTTACGCCTTAAATCATGTATCACATGACCCTATTCCTATTTTAAAAACTTAACCTTAATTCAAAATGGCGGATTTCAAGATGGCCGCCTTCAGGTATACCCTTACTATATGACTTCCCCCTAGTCCTAATATGTACCCATATATTTGTTATTCACATTTTGTCTTTACAAGAGGTCTTACAGGGCTTTTACCTCCAACTGTATGAAGACTATTCTGTACTTCCATGTGATGTTCTGGTAGCTGTATCTCCTAAACCTCTGGAGCTTCGCACCTATAATTTCACTGAAGTACTGACCACATTTAGTACTACTTTCTCATATGTGTCTCAGTCAGCAACTCGATTCACCCAAACGTAAGGTTTACTTGTCAGTTGCCTCTAAATCTTTGTGTGAAACTAAAAGCTTAAGGGACCGTCATGCCCAAAGAGAGACCGTTGATGTCTGGATTCATTGTCATGACAGTGTGCCAGGCCACATAGCATAAGCATAACTCACTAAGCCTAAGGGAGTTTCTGACGAAGCACAACGTAACCACGTTTCCTCAGCCTCCCTACAGTGCAGACATCTTTCTCTTCCCTCGGATGCAATAGAGCCTGAAAGGATACCATTATTGAATGGTGGAATGAGTGCAAGCATGTTCTACATAGTGCCTGAAGGAGATTCTGATTGCAGACTTATGAAGCATAATAAAAGCGTTGGCAACGGTGTAGTAACAAACATGTTTTGAAGATTTTAACCCATTGTATGCATTGTAATATTCTGCCGTGTGTTGGATACCAACAGCAGCAGACGACACATCAACTATCAAGACATCACCACATGATCAAGAAAAGAGGATACGTCACCAACAACGACGAGAATGTTCTACGATCCCCGAAAATCCTGACTAAAATGAGAAGCACCACACAATTTGATATCAGTCTGCGTCGGGTTGATCATTACTCTTTCTTGGTAGCCTGGACCTCAAGTAAGATCCTTACCTCTTTTTTAACTCTCTGGACCTTGAGAAACTCTTCATCTCTCTCGGCTTCTTAGGTCTTGAGAAACTCTTCACCTATCTCGACTATTTAAGTCTTGAGGAATTCTTCACTTCTCTCGGCTGCTTGGACCTCGAGCGTCATGTTCCGACTATGTGGGTGAAACTTCCAGTCGAATATACCCATTCTGGTCGACTCCCTGGGTCGAGGAGTTATCCTAACCAAACACTCTTCTCACCACTACCTAATTACTTGAGTTGGAAGGAAAATCTGAAATAAAGGACATACATGTTTTAGGACCTTTTTTATAAAAGAAACTTAGTAATATATGTATTTTGTAATAAAAGGGTAAAAGAAGAAAACACAAAATCTCATGTACATTGACTCTAGGAACGAAACGTTACAATATATAAATCTGCCTTTTTTTTCTTGAATGTAATCCCGATACTTTTTGGACAAACTCTGTATAGAAGAAAATTATATTTCGAAAGAATCTGGAAGATAAAAACAAAAGAAGGGAATTTGAATGGTAGTTAGATAGTGGATGCTGAGTGAAAAATTTATCTTTGAAACACAAACATCTATTATCATTAGAATCACGTTCTTTTAAAATTATCCCTCTATATTTTCCCCTCTATCCCCCTCTGGTTAAGAGGGAACACTTAACAAGCTGACGGCTGCAATTACATTCTGTCTCCGTTCTTTTTTCTCTCTTTTTATTTCTCCCTTGTCTGATGTTTTATTCTCTCTATTTCTCTCTTTTTTATTCTTTCTCATTCTCCCTTCTGTCCTCCTCATTTTTGGTGCTGATTTCTGCTGTAGGAGATTATAGTGTCCAGCGCTCACGACGTACGTATAAGGCCTATTTCTGCCTTGAGAGCTTTATCTGGTTGGTCACTTGGCTAAAACGCCACTGTGAGAGGGGGAATACCCTCAACAGCCATTTTATTATTTTAATCCTCGGCTTACAAGGTTGACTCCAATCTCACTTCAAGTACCTAGTAGCGACATCATGTGTGCACAGGCTTAGTTTCTCTCTTCCAGTATCGTAACAGGTCCACGGAGAGTCGTTGCATGAAAAAAAAAAAAGAAAGAAAGAAAAGATTGTAAAAAAAATACAGTAAAAATAAACTTGAAAAGGTCCAACTTTGATCCTCTTCGCTAGAGGGCAGAAAGATCGTGCATGAAATACGTCCCTAGGGTGAATGCCCAATCCCGCACTACGGCCTCATAAAGTAGCCACATTCCAGACTGACGTGACAATTCGGGTGTGTTTTTTTATATTATTTTCTTGATTTTTCTCTCTTTTTCTTTATATTTTCCTCTCTTTTTTTAATAGCACCTTCTGCTTTGGGACGTAAAGAAACCTAGAACATAGCGCTTACCCAAGACGCTGACGTTTCTATGCTTCTCTATGTGTAACTCGGGAAATGAGTGCGAGAATCTTCTCTTCCAAGCTTTCTTTTTTCGATGCAGAGAAAGAGAGTCCCATTCGAACCAGAATATGTTGACCTCACTTTCTTTACTCTCGCTCTTCGGAAGAATTGCCAACCCTAGTATTCTTAAAGTTACTAAGAAGGTAAAGGCATTTATAATAATAATAATAATAATAATAATAATAATAATAATAATAATAATAATAATAATAATAATAATAATAATAATAATAATAATAATAATAATAATAAAATTGAATCAGGAAATAACAGGTATTGTGTCCAATTACAATTTCCAGTACACAAAATTACAATCAAATTATAAGCAAAACATCACAGAGACATAGGAAATAAGATTAACCATACAACATTAATTACAGGCGAAAATCATTTAAAGAAAAACAACCAAATCATTTACAATTGACAAGTATATTTGAACATCTTTTACACTTCGAAACATCCTCAAATTCCTAGTGTAATGCATTGAGCATATAAAGTTCTTGTAGACAACAAATTAAGTTTGGCATGTAAAACACAGTAGAATGCAATAAATTGAAATCCAGAGTAGTTGTTCTCTGTGACAACTTCAAAACACATTTCTACTGTTTTTTTTTCAAAAACCAGTTAAATTTATAACGTATTCATAACAAAATGATGATAATAATAACTGGATCATTTCAAGACGATTTAACACGTAATTTGTACTTACATAACAGATACTCTAAGTGACTCTTTACATTGCCATAATAAAGATTTAGGGAAGATAAAGTCCTTTGACATCCATTTCAAAATATGAAGAGCCCTGCGAGCCTTTGAAACAATATTATAGAGGCTGATTCAATTATATTGAGCCGAATTTGAATATGCTTCTTTATCTAGTAAATGCCATGTTTCCACCATCGATTTTGTTCAATTAACAGACCACTTCTATTGACTATTACCCGGCCTAGAAGTTTTCATTGCAGGAGACTGCGATGTGGCTGGACTATGGGTATTTCATGTCACTTCTCTTTAGAGCCTTTCCACAGATCGAAGACGGCGCGGACTCGATAGGATAAGTGCCGCTTCAGGAGTCCGAAAGCACAACAGTCCATTGGGCTGGCGAAGGGAATTCAGGAAATCTCAATTTCCTGTTCCATACGGCGTTAGAATTCCAGCGATGTTTCCGTCGTGTGGCTGCATGGCTTGTCGTGGTGTAGTTCAACCTGGTTCACATCTTGTCCGTACAACGCTGAGATTTTATTCTGGTACATTTCAGTCAGGACATGAGTCTGATAGTACTGTAGCATTGATTTTGACGTTTCGCTCTACCTTCTCGGAGACATAGTTTGTCCTGTGTGAGAAACCAACCACAATCATGAAACCTTTTGGAAAACGGTCCTTGGTTGGTCGCGTCGGTGACGTGGGGCCAAGATTGTGTGCTGCTTATTTCCGTATAATATGATCCACAATCTCGCGACCTACACGAAAATTACGCACTTTACACATCTTTACGATGAGCGACACCGTGAACTTAGCGTCAAAAAGGGCCACAATGAACTCTTCTCAGAATATATTCGGTTTCGGCGATATCAGACTACGTTCGACCACACTGTTCTACTGCGTGACTGAGATATTGTTGGTTACCTCGTGGCGATCTCACGGCGATGGGTTGCGCATGAGCTGTATAATTGTACATTGAATTTGGCTCAATATAACTGAATCAACCTCTGTATCTATGTGTTTGTTAAAAAGTAATTTGTTATTAAAGACAACATCCAAATGTTTAATAAAATTTACAACTTTAACAGATGTCTTTTCAGCAACATAAGTAAAATAAAGGGATTAGACTTGTTCGTAAAGATCCTACTAAATGTTTTATTTAACCGTTACGCATTCATTTCTGATCAATATATAACATTATTAATATTATTCAAAATTATAAAAGAGATGTCAAATCGTATATTTTTAAGGCATTGAATAATTTGAAATTTACAATTCTAATTATTGATAAATATGAGAACTAAAAACGGGCGCAAGTTGGAACCCTGAGGAATATTGGAATAGATATTGTAGATATGAGAGAGACAACCGTTATATCTGATAACACATTTTCTGCGTGACAAATAAGATACCAGCCACATAACAAATGAAATGGAAAGATCATACGATTCTAGTTTCTTTATCAAATTATTGTGAGGTAATTTGTCAACAGTCTTGGAGAAATCAAAACTATGCTACGTAAACTTGCCATTATTCTTAACAACATGGAGAACATCGGGCCTAAAACAGACCAAATTAGTCGCATTTCATCTGTTTTTCAGAAAACCATGTTGATGTGTAGAGGCACTAAAATAAACATGATTATACAAGAATTTGTAAACCAATTTGTCAAGTATTTTAGGAATAATATTCAAGAGAGAAATTGGTCGATAATCAGCTACATCCTTACCATCTGGTTTGGGAACATGAACAACTGCGACAATCTTCTAACGATTTGGATAAACAGAGATAAACAAACTCCAATTTAACAGAGATGTCAGCACCAGAGCAATAATATAATTAATTTCCTTCAATACAAACACGGGTATATTATCAAGACCACAAAAAGTAGTAGCATTAAGACCTTTTATTACCTCTATTGCTTGATTGATAGTGAGAACTGAATAAAAACATTTATTACCAGCATAGTCTGTAAGTCAATGTTGTGTAAAGAAGAACACGTTTGATAGTCTCAAATAGTTCAACACAGGAGTTAGCCATTAGTTTGGAATCAGATACATAATTACTATTAACCATAAACCCATCGGTGCTTTGATCGAATAATCTTTGTTGGTATTAACGAATTTCAAAAAAAAAAAAAAATATTTTTTTTTGAGTGTTCCTTAAATTCTTATTTAATTCATAAATACAGGCAACCCTATCGGAACGTAATTTATATTTAAATTGTTTACAGAGATCATCAAGTACTCAATGCCAGAAGCTTTATATATCCTCTAAGCCAGTGCTATTCAATCGGGGGTACACGTAATCGTGGGGGTATGCGAAGATGTCTCTGGGGGTACATAATACTAAAATCAGCATACTTCTTTATTTATTGAATGATCATAGTTGAAGAATTTATTGAATAATCAGTGCTATTTCACAACTTCTTCCATTTTAATTGTGCGAATAGGATTTCTCTGCATTAACATCCATAAAAACGAAGCACAGAAATTGCTTGAATCCAGATGCTCTGATTCTCGCTTGCTGATCTCGATTGCTTGAATTGCTCTGATTCTCGCACTCTCGAAGATTCAACCAAGAATCGAGGAGTTGGCGTCCCGGAAACAAGCTCAGTCATCTTATTAATATATCAGTTCTAAAGTTACTTTTAGCTTTTTTTAAAAAATTTTTAACATTGTCCTCAGTGTGCGTATTATCAGGGAGGATAAAGGAAAAATCCCCTCAGGAGAACTAGACGTCTCCGATATGTTTTGAAATTTTCCATGTTATTTTTTTTTCAGATGTGCACTTTATCCCCCTGCAAATAGTCTTTTAATTGGCACACTGATTGTCCTTTTGTTGTGTCTCTATTTATTCCCCCTTTTTAATAATCAGAACATGTGTATTAAATTTGATAAGTTCTTCATTGATTTCATTTCTTATAAACAGCTTCAGGGGTACACAAGGATGGCGAATTGAGTCTAGCGGTACGCGAGAATAAAAAGTTGAATAGCACTGCTCTAAGCCATTTCTTTAGCTTTAATTATAGAAACCAAATTCCTTTAATACCAAGATGGATATTTTCTAGATTTAGGCCTACTTAAAGGTTTATTATTTCCCATACTTAACTTTATTGCGTTTTATTAATATAGCAGCTAAATTGATATCTGAGCTCAGTAATATATTAGTCCAATCAATTCGAGTAAGTTCGCTATACAATGATAAGTAATCTGCCTTATAAAAAGCAAAGCGAGGAGACTTGTCTCTCGTCAATATGCTAAGATAAGAGGGGTCAGTGATAGAATGGGTCAGGCGTAAAACTTAAAAGATTTCATTTCATTTCATTTCAAAAGTTTATCTTTTTAAAGAAAAATATTGTTGGGAAATAAATATATAGTTTGTATGCATGCTGTGAGAGTTGTCTAATAGCTTAATGGACAATGCAGTGACATATTATAGATAGGATTAACACTAACTTGTAAGTAATGTACCACTAAGGAAAGCTTTTCGGAAATTCGACGAGGAAGGGGGCAAGAGAGGTGACAATTATTATATTATTAAAATGGACATATCTCGAACTTTCTAAAAATTAGAGACATCAAATTTGGTGTTTAGATTTTTCATTTAAAATAATAAAGCACATATTCGGGCGTTTTTATGACATATGAAAGTAACAAAGCTGCATTTCTTTGTGGGCTACACTTATTTGATATTCTCGTATTTGCCATTATCCATTTTGAAAGTTCACTTTCCCTCACTTTTGGAAATACCCCTGACTCTATCTCCCTAACACAGCCCTTTTCCACTTTCTGCTACATAACCAGTTTTGTTACTTTCATTTATCATCACTTCCCATGTGTTATCAGCAATCTTTTGTCTGCTATGAGAGAGGGGAGGAAGAGGTTCATGATGCCTCAGTGATAAAGTATTCTCTCAGGCCAAGTAAGTTTGTAGTAGAGATTATCTTATATATTCTTTTACTGAGGATACTCCTTAATTTCTCCCACATCCTCATTACACTAATGCTTCCAAAATTATTAAATATTAATAACCATCTGTCTCCTTTGGCCTTTAGGTCAAGATCGTAGGTCGTTAAATTGAAGATTTTATTTAATTTCATTTTATCTACTACAGGACTTCCTTGTTGTAGTTATGCAATACGCACAACAATCAAAAACGCTTCACCATCGTGATCTGTTTGATATATCTAAGTTCTGGTAATGAATTTTTGTTATGAATCGGACTCACCTTTTGTAACGGAATACCTGAGAATCACTCACTTCCTGTGGAAGAATCCCTTCCATTTGTGCATGTTTGGATAGAGCAGATTACAAGTTTAAGACAATCACTTAAGCTCAATAGCTAATAGAGATATCCATCTCTCATTCATTTTCCCACATTTTTGGCACCATGTAACTTCGAAATTAAGCGATTCCAAAGAGATGTTTACTAGATTTTTTTCTCCGAGTAAATTCACCTTCGAAGCGTTGTAGACGACCTTCCGATACATCCTTACATAAAGCTGAATATTTACCTGTTAGTTTGTCTTTATATAAATTCATTACATTGCCTTGACATATTTCTGGAGTAGTATATTTCTAAGTAATGGTAAGAAAGAAAAGATAGGCTATTTAGAATGTTCAAATTGCGTATCTTAAACGGCGCGGGGGAAATTAAAAATTTATTTTACTCTCAGACCCTTAAGTTAGATAATCCAAATGGCTTTGCTGTTTTCCAGGTTCCATACAGTTCGGCCAAAGCTAAAATAGCTACTTCTACAAGTACACTACATCTATAATAAAAAGAGTTCACTGAAATGAACTTTTGCTAAATGATTGATAACCGAAAGTGACAATATTAAAGAACTAAATTGACAATTAATTTCCTGTTATATGTTTCAGTGGTCTAATATTTAAAGCAAAATTAAGAAAATTGTAATGAATATAAACAGTCAGGGGCCTGGAAAAAAGCAGAGAAAATGCTCAAATTTCCATACTTGGAAGAAAAAACAAATAAGCATTTTAGTTCCTGTGTTTTAGAGAAAATGTGTTGCAGATGAAAACCCTCGTTGCATCTTTACTTCTCACAAATTCCGATGCCCCCTCGCTTGTGAAATAGGTCCCCTGGCCACAGTCATATTCCACAGCAATCTCCGTGTTCTGGAAGTCAAATGTTGGTAAGGAAAGAACGGGCGTCTAAGTCAACACGGGTCGTTTTGAGGGAGATAGCGCATAGATATATAGAGGGAGGGGGGTTCCGGATTTTAAATGTGGTCGTTGGAAGGCCATATTTTGCTGAGACAGTAGTAATGCTGGGCCAAAGAAGAGGCATAATTTTAGAGCGCGGAAGGAATAGCAATATTTCTGCGGAAATACGGAGATAGAGGAAAGGGGATGAGACAAGGAGGGAAAGAAAGAATTGCTCCAGATAGCCATTTTGAACGGATGAAGTAAAAAGGAAAGTCGATATGCCCTTGAGAGAGAGTGTGTGTGTATTGTGACTTTATTCATATCTTCGTAATTGCATATTACTCTTAAATGAACGTATTAAGACCTTAAAAGGAAGCAGGAGTGGATATAGCCTCGAATTAACATGGATCAGTAACATTTTCGTTATATGCGAGGTCGATTATATGAAGTTTTGTGGAAAAATTGATATAACATTTCAATATAATTGACAATCGCGTTAATTCAGCTGTACCAATGAAAGCTTCATGGGATATATTAAACTTGTAAATTATTCTATTAATAATCGATATTCTTGTAGCCTTCGAATGTTAACTCCTGACGTAAGCATATGGGAGCTTATGATTTCATTCGATATGTATATACAAGATTTGTACATAAAATAATGAGACTGAGTCTGGTAAAACGTGTTCAAATTCTTCAAAATAGCCTTCCATACACCGCTGAATACGCGATTCCTATGCTGTAAAGTCTCCCTGGAAGTAAGCTGCCGTAACCTCTTTCAGAGACTCTGTGACAGCCCGTTGGATGGCGGGAAAATCTTTGAAACGTCGACTTTTCAGGCTTCTCTTGTGGTTTGGGGATACAAAAAAAGTCTGGTGGGCTCACATCGGTGGCTGTATGGTGGCTGCAGCAAGGTTGCAACCCCTATCGATGCCAGGTAGGTCATAACGAAGGCGATGTGGACTAGAGCGTTGTCGTGGTGGAGCTTCCAACGATCGGCAATCACCAGTTGTTTCCGTTTGACAGCTCTGTGCAGGAGCGCAAGGACTTCCTTGCAGAAGACGGTGTTGACGGTTCGTCTCAGAGTGACAAAAACTCAAAAACAACTTTTGCGACACGCATGATCCTTATTACATCAGCGCTCGGACGCTACTGCCGGCCCGATGAGTTGCTTAGTTTAGACCCCCACCACAAATCCCCCCGCCGGGGACCGCGATGCTGGTGACTTGAGCGCTGCGCGGTAGCTAGTCTCAATACTTTACGGACAAATCCTGTATATGTATGAAGTGGTCGGCTCGACTTGTATATGGTACTTTATTTCTCGGTAACTATTAGCCACATCTAAACAAAATTTCGTTAGCAAGCAGCCCATCGTCTAGGAAATAAAGATCATTGTATTTGCTGGCAGTGCTCGACCACGGACAGGCTTAGCCCGTTTCGACTTATATGTGGTACTTAATTTCTTAGTAACTACTGGCCGGATCTGAACGAAGTTTGATGGGCAAGTAGCTCATCGTCTGAAGGATAAGGCTTGATGTATTTGGTAGACCTTGGAAGGAACAGACTTAGGTTGACAACAGAGGTTGTATTCCACAGTTTGCACCCCGGAAGCTACTGAGTTAAGTTCACCCCAGTTTATTAATACGTATAATTGATTACAACTAACTTAATAATATTCCATTGTTAATACGTATAATTGATTACAACTAACTTAATAATACCCCATAATCTTCTATCGGCTACAGCTGCGTTAACTATTTTGTCATTTTTGTCAAGAAAAGTCATAGATCCAAAAGATACAAGCTAGCAAGCTTAGGCTTCAGACTGAAGTGTTAATTTAACCGTCCATGACATACAAGTTATGTTGTCAACAAGTTCAATAGCGTAACAAAAGAAGGAATTCCTCAATAGCAGATTCTCCTCTCCTCTTAAGCATACGATAGATGAGATTATGATAGGACTTAACGTAAAATCTTGAAATGAAAATACACAATTTTTTTTAGATATAATATACTCTCAATCAATTGCCCGTAAAAAGTGTTTTATTTCAGTACTGTTGGTCCAGTCCCTAGCTCGCACAACTATGACGTACGTGGTCCCTGGTTCGATTGAGAGCATTATGCGCATTACTGTGGTTCGAATTCCACTTTAAACCTGTAGATTCATGTCTCATAAAACCTCCTTGCTGAAATGGAACGCTAAACTTGACTAAACAAAGAAAACGTTTCTTTTTCATTGTCATTATCATTAACATATGAGAGTGTTGTCACTCTACACATACAATGTATGAAATTTTACATTAGTACTTGAGATTTATAGATACAGAAAAAAAATTGTCGCAAACTGGTAAGTTCAGTAACGGCACTCCAAAGGAAACACGTAACGCTAGATTTGTCAAAGAAATTTGACATCTTGTAAAAAAAAAAAAAAAGAAAAGAAAAGAAAAGAAAGAAAGAATTATCTTCTTAGAAAAAATAAATTGCTGCTGAGTACAACTTAAATTATAATTTAAAGACAAAAAATTTAAAAGCGTGCTCTAGAATCAGTGTTCGTAGAAACCTTAAGAAAATTACTGTAGATTGACACAAAATGTTCCCTTTTCGCATCAGATTTTCCCCAGTTTGTTGAATTTCGACAGAAGTTATGGGAGAAGATTAATTTACCAATATGAAAGGAAGTGCCAACCATATTTGTTTTGTTCACTTGTTTCTTGCTTCTAAGTTATTTTTAAGCTTTTTCCTTCATTAAAAAAATACAAATACACCCAGCCAATAATGGGTGCAAATTATGCTACTTTGAAAAACACACACACACACACATTCACTCACTTTTGTTATTGTATTGGTTTACATTTGAATAAGGAAGGAAAATGTATACATTTATATTGGTCAATCAGTCTGTGCGAGAATTTCCCTGGACTTCCACGTTTAATCGAAAAAATCATTTTTTTTTTCCTTTTTGATAACTTGCCTACGGAATTTCCCTAGATTGAGACAATTTCCCTCAAACTACGAACACTGTTTTGAATGCGACGCATTAGCTAATTTAACACCCCTCTGTGCAAGAAATGATATGAATAGTGAAAACATAGTATATTGATAGTCTATATACCTAATTATTCCACATTTTTTTAAAGTACAGTATTACGAAAATTCATACCCCCATGGTGAAGTGTGGATTTCGAGTGTTGCAATATCCTATTTGGCTATCTTTGACTACGAGACAAGAGTTGAAGTTTTGATCTTCAAAAGGTATAGTGAAATATGCCTTGTCTCGAAAAATGTATTTGTTTCTTTTGGAAAAGCTTTATCTCGTCTTATGTCTCTTCACGAAATTTTACCTTGTTTCATATCGTGAACAATTTTATCTACGAAGATTCCAACACTGCATGCAGATGCTTGACAAAATCTGTTGAAGAGAAACAGTGAAGAACACTTATGCTGCCGTCCAAAGGCAAAAGACCCTATCTGCAGATTTGACCGAAATTCAGTTATTATTAACTACTATTCTGTATGCTTATGTTCACAATTACTGGAAGTTCTGTCGGGACAAGGGTGGCTCGGTGGTAGAGCGATTACCTCTAGTGCATGCGTCCTTAGTTTGATTCCAACTCGAGCCAAGTGAGCTTTGTGGTGCACAACCGCCGTGTGAATGGATTTTCTCGGGGTTCTCCCATTTCCTCCCACTTTCTTCATTCCATCATTTCATTCATTTCTCATCTTCACCGTCTCCTTTAGCCTAGGCGGTATAAGCGTAGGGGCTTAAAACTTAAAGATTTCGTTTCATTTCATTTTGGAAGTTCTGACTTCTATTATGTTTCGATGTTCTATAGTTTAATTGTAAGTCAGTATACACGTCTTCTTCTTCTAGTTCACCTCAACCATAGGTTGGTGGGCAACATGGAAATTTTAAAACTTATCCCTCGCTTGGGAGAGCTGTTTTATACTTTGATAAGGCCTCTTCTTCGTAACTGCGTCTAGATATTCTATCCTTGGTCTTCCTCTCTCTGGTTTTCCTTCTGCCTTTCCTTCTATCAGAACGGTGATCCAATCGGAGTGTCGAATAAGATGACCAAGCATGCTGTTTCTTCTTTTTCCTATTATCTTCATGATCTGTCGTCCTTCGTTAGCTTTCTTTGGTACGTTTTCATTCCTTTTCCTTTCAGTCCATGATATGCGTAGTATTCTGCACCAACACCACATTTCAAATGCTTCCAGCTTGGATATTTCAGCTTTTCTCAATGTCCACGTCTCTGATCCTTAAACCGCCACGCTCCATACCAGAGTATTAATAAATCGTTTTTGAATATCCAACGACACATTTCTTGATGTTAGCATTCCTCTTTCCCTACTGAATGCATGTTTAGCCTGCTCTATTCTGGAACTTACATCTTTTTCACTTCTTCCGTCCGAGTATATCAGACTTCCTAAATAGGGGAATGTCTTCAATTTTCTCTCCATCTAGCCATACGTTTGCCTTTTCCTGTCCTGCTCTTGTATACTTTATCACTTTGGTTTTCTCATTTATCTTCATTTTGCATGTTTTTTTCCAGTTGGTCGTTCAAGTTTGAAAGTGCTTCCTGCAAGTCCTTTTCGTTCTCCGCTATTAATGCTATGTCATCAGCAAACCTTATTGTACTGAAAACCTGACCATTTACTTTTACGCCTTTCTCGTTTTTATCAAAGAATTCTTTCATAGCATCTTCTATATAGACGTTGAAAAGGAGAGTTGAAAGTCCTCATCCTTGCCTTAGTCCTTTACTTATTCTTGCTTCCTTCTGATCTCTTCCTATAACAGCTATATGGTTCCTATAAACTTGGTATATTATTCTTCTGTCTCTGTAATCCATGTTCAGATTGTTCAGATTCTTCAATGCTCTGAACATGATATTCCAATCTACGTTGTCAAGATTCTTAATCACTTCCGTTGGTATTTGATCTATTCCTGGGGCTTTACCATATTGCATTTTCTCCAAAGCATTGTCAAATTTGCACTGTAAAATTGATGGTCCTGATTTATTTTCATCGACGTCTTCTTCCTTCTCTATCTCTTCTTCATTCACTCGATCTCCTTTGTAGAGTTTTTTCAATGTATTCCTTCCATCGTTTTGTTATTTGCTCCTCTTCTATTACCGTTGTCCCATCCTTGTCTATGATAATGTATGTGTGTTTCTTTTTCTCACTGAACTGTTTTCTAACCTTTCTATATGCCGCTTCTGTATTGCCTTTGACAATATTTTAATCAATTTCTTTGCACAAGTTGTTTATTCAGTTTCAGTTGTTTATCCAGTTTCCTCTGGCCTTAGTGATGTGAGGCGGAAAATTTTCCGTTCTAAAAAAATATCAGTAATCAAGTAACAATTCCTCAGCAATCATGAAATTGATTGAATTCATGTATAGAAATGTTAAAAACTGAAAGATCGTTTAAAGAATCTGAAAATTTTCATGGCTCAGACAATTTTCAGTACTATGTAGGAACAAGTTAAACAGTTGTTCATGAATCGAAATATTTCCTGCCTTATATGGAAAAATTGAAGAATTTTTTATGAGTCGGAAAGTTTTCATCATTTCGAAGCAAGAAGTAAAACAACTGTTTTCTGAATCGGAAAGTTTTATTGCTCTGTAGAAACAAGTGAGAGGAATTTTCATAGATCGGAAAATTTTCATCACGATGTAGAAACAAGTGGAAAACACTTTTCATAGGCCTGACAAATTTGGATATTATGTACAGTGATGTTAGGTGGAAAATTTTCCACTATATTTAACTGCACGTAGAGCTACAAAATTGAATTTCAATAGAGGAAAGTTAGTCAGCAACAAATTATAATTTTCCAATTAGCTTTCGGGAACCGGAAAATTTTGTATTTCAAGTTGGGAAATAAACTTTTACCACAGTTTTTTTCTCTCTCTATAGAAGAAATTTTTCACCTCGCATCAACGATGTAGGAATAAGTGGACTATTCTTTTACGAATCGGCAAATTTTCCGTTTCAAAATTTTCCGGAAAATTTTAATCACTGTACAGGACAGACAATTTTTCGATTCATGGAAAATTGTTCCACTTGTTCCTACATAGTACTGAAAATTATCTAAACCATGAAAATTTTCAGATTCTTTAAACGATCTTTCACTTTCTAACATTTCTATATATATGAATTCAATCAATTTTATGAATACTGACGAATTGTTACTAGATCATTGATATTTGTTAAGAACGGAAAAATTTCCGGAAAAATATAGAGGGAAATTCTCCACCTCACATCACGGCTAAACAACGATGTAGGAATAAGTGGAGTAGATTTTTACGAATCGGAAAATTTTTCGTTTCAAAATTTCCCGGAAAATTTTCATTACTGTAGAGGACACAATTTTTTGATTCATGAAAAATTGTTCCACTTGTTCCTACATAATACTGAAAATTGTCTAAGCCATGAAAGTTTTCAGATTCTTTAAACGATCTTTCACTTTTTAACATTTCTATATATGAATTCAATCAATTTTATGAATACTGACGAATTGTTACTTAATCACTGATATTTGTTAAGAACAGAAAAATTTCCTGAAAAATATAGAAGAAAATTTTCCAACTCACATCACGGCTAAACAACGATGTAGGAATAAGTGGAATATATTTTTATGAATCGGAAAATTTTCATCACTGTACAGGACAGACAACTTTTCGATTAATGAAAAATTGTTCCACTAGTTCCTACATCGTACTGAAAATTTTCTAAGCCATGAAAATTTTCCGATTCTTTAAACGATCTTTCACTTTTTAACATTTCTATATATGAATTCAATCAATTTTATGAATACTAACGAACTGTTACTTAATTACTGATATTTGTTAAGAACAGAAAATTTTCCGGAAAAATATAGAAGAAAATTTTCCACCTCGCATCTCAACTAGACAACGATATAGGAATAAATGGAGTATGTTTCTATGAATCGGAAAATTTTCCGGAAAATTTTCATTGTACAGGACAAACAATTTGTCGATTCATGGAAAATTGTTCCACTAGTTCTTACATCGTACTGTTAACGTTTCTATATATGAATTCAATCAATTTTATGAATATTGACGAATTGTTACTTAACCACTGATATTTGTTAAGAACGGAAAATTTTCCGGAAAAATATAGAAGAAAAATTTCCAACTCACATCTTAACTAGACAACGATGTAGGAATAAGTGGAGTATGTTTTTATGAATCGGAAAATTTTCCGGAAAATTTTCATTGTACACGACAAACAATTTTTCGATTCATGGAAAATTGTTCCACTAGTTCTTACATCGTACTGAAAATTGTCTGAGCCATGAAAATTTTCAGATTCTTTCAACGATCTTTCACTTTTTAACGTTTCTATATATGAATTCAATCAATTTTATGAATACTGACGAATTGTTACTTAACCACTGATATTTGTTAAGAACGGAAAATTTTTCGGAAAAATGTAGAAGAAAATTTTCCACCTCACATCTCGACTAAACAACGATTTAGGAATAAGTGGAGTATGATTTTATGAATCGGAAAATTTTCCGAGAAAATTTTCATCACTGTCTGGCCTTCTTTACGTCTCTGTTGATGTGATTCCTGCACCTTCTGTATTCCTCTTCTTTGTTTGCTATCTTGAACTGTCTTCTTTGCTCCATCATTTCCAATATTTCTGCTGTTATCCAGGATTTATATTGGGTTCTCGTTTCTCTTCCTATGTGCTCGTCTGCAGCTTTTGTAATCCTTGCTTTCATGGCTTCTTATTTCGAGTCGATGCCATCACCTGTTAAAGCTACCTTAGATGACTATCGCATTTACAAATTCCCTTTTCATGTTTTCTTCTCTTCTTAGCTTGATTGTGTTCCATCTTTTGTTTGGTGCTACTACTCTTTTCCTCTTTAGCCGGAGTTTGCTCTTCATCAAAACTAAATTATGGTCTGAGTCAACGTCTGCTCCTGGGTAACTCTTAGTGTTCTTCACTTGATTTTTAAATGCTTGTCGGACCAGTATGTGGTCTATTGGTATCTTTCTTTGTCTACTGGTCTTTTCCACGTGTTATCTTCTTCTTAGTGGTTGTTCGAAGAGAGTGTTCGTTAGTCAGATTATGGCTTTTGCATAACCTACTATGCATAACCTACGGCTTTTGCAACTAGCCGTGCACCTCTCGCATTCCTATCTCCTAGGCCGAAATTCCCAGTTACATTCTCTTCTTTGCCTTCGCCGACTCTGCGTTCCAGTCATCCATGATGATTAAATTGTCCTGATCTTGAACTTTCATCAATACTTCTTCTACTTTCTCATAGGTTTCTTCTACTTTCTCATCTGTGTAGCTTGATGTGTCATTTCTTCGAATTCATAGTAATTGTTTTTATCATATACGAGGTAACATGAATATGTTAATGTTGCTTATTATGATTATATGATATCGGACTTATATTACCGTACAGTTTATCTGAATTTACGTTCTTCACGGTTAGGCACGGTATAACTACCGATCCATATAACGTGATCGTTATAACGTTCACGGTATCGTCATGCTTTACAATCTCTCTTCTTCATGATTTTTATTCTCAGCGTTCTTTATGGATGGCGACTAAGTTGAGCCACTGATTCGGCACTTCATCATCTATGTCGCCGCGATCGTCGAAGTAGCTGTACCGAAAATTTAAATATGTCGTTGCGTAGAATTGATACTGTTGCCGACCTATCATCTCATAGTATATAGAAGTAAGTGGTGGGAGCGTTACACACTTATATGAAAAGTTCTCTTCTAATAATTTTTGTGCACACCAATATAAAAAGTTTTAATTACGTTTAGGCACACCCACATGATAAGCTTGCCCGGGAAAATGATCCAATATGAGGTTCTTGTTTCAGTCTGAAATGGAAAATTCATATTAAGTTACAGAAGTAGAGGGAAAAGAGCATATATGTGTAATAAAAATAAATGCCGGAAATATGAATGGAAAATGACAAGAAACCTGTGTTAGCTAAAAAAAAGTGAAAGGGAGATTATATCTCTAAAAATAGAGAAAAAATTATAAAGAAAGTTTTTTTCTCAGTCAATGTCGTTTCACCCAGTACGAAAAAATGAAAAGACACCAAAAAGAAAGAAATATAAAAGTAAGATTTGAACAGTGACCATTTCGAAGTCAAAAACCCAAAGACAATACCCTTTTGGTGTGAAAAAGAAAAGAAACTTGTGCTTTTTATTGTCGATAAGATTTTAACAGTTGCCAATCGACCTACCATAAAAGCAGATACGAAAAATAAGGGGAAAAAATCGTTCGTTTACACATGAGTGCTGAAAGTAGTCTGTTGAATTTATTCAAGTATTTTCTCGCGAAAGCTGCATGAAATTCAGTGCATTGGCAGAGGGAAACCAGGTACTAAAGGGAAAGCTCAGATTTTTATTTTTTTACTTAAATCTTCTGCATTGTGAATCTACAGCTAGGCCATTTCCAATAGATAGTAGTAACCAAAGTGTGTGGGTATACTCGGAGTATAAAAATTCCTGAATTTTTATCCCTACTTCGTGGCCAATAGCTATAGATTGACAAATGTGCCACCATACCAAAGTGTGGCGCTCAAGATGAACCATCGAGGAACATTGCCCATTACTAAAAAGAGCACGCATAAAAGTCAAATGACTGACGGGGGGAAAGGGAGATGACTTACGTTCCGTTTTTTTAAATGTTTTTTCTCTTATTTTCAAGGGAGCTGTAATTTCATTCGTAAAAGGGGATGAGGTTATGAAGGGAAGCTGGCGAAAGTAGCCTATCGCAAAATAACCCTATTCCAGAAACAACTATAAAAAAAGCGAAAAAGCGTGATGTTTTCGACGGGGTAAATGATAGGATGGCTACGAAAAATTTCTTTTTCTTTTTTAACAACAAAAAAATCCTATTGGAAACAAACCCACTTACCCGTGTTGAGATTTCAGAATGAGATGGGAGAAAATTTTACAGAAAAATTGGAATGAGGAAGAAGAAAAGAAAGAAGAGGATACAAGGGGGTGGCACTGAAATATTCTCCAGGGACTTACATTCCGGTACATGTGATTTTCTTTCCCCCTTCTTATTTTTATTATTTGTACCGTAAAAGAGTACGAAGCAACCAAGGAATACAATCAGAATTACATCATCTTCTCCCTTCCCCTTTCCTACTCACGATTTGCTTTTTGCCGTGAAAGCAACAGTTGTAGGTAGACTTACAATACATTGATTTTTGCTTCACTTTTCAAATATAGGGTACAATCACAAAGAAAAGCAATTCTTCTCATTCTTTTATATTAGAATAATTCTACTGGATATTGTTAACACTTTAAAATAATTCCACAACAATACCGCATATTTATGAACCCAAGACGACCTCCCCCACACATTTTTAACAAAAATATTACAAAAAATACATCTATAGCAGAACTTGGGGAAATTTTCAACTTACTCTAAAACTACACTACACCCATTCTTAGTCTCCCTCACTGGAAAGGTCCACTGAATCTGCGAACGCTGAAGGAAATGAAAATGAAATTAAATATTTAAGTTTTACGTCCCACGATTGTGTCTGCTAAGCTAAAGGAGACGGTGATGATGAGAAATGAAGGATGTAGTGGAATGAAGAAAATGGGAGGAAACGAGAGAACCCTGAGAAAGCCTCCGCACGCGGTTTTTGACCACCACAAAGCTCACTTGGTGGGAGCTTGGATCGAACTAACGGCCCCATCCACCAGAGGTAAACGCTCTACTACTGAGCCACCGTTTGAACGCTCAAGGATAAAGCGATGGACGAAGAAGTGGGTAAAGTTGGAGCTTAATGGAAGTTTGTGATTCTGTTCGGTTTGAAAACTCCACACTATATGTCACGAGAGCAACATGACTCCATGTATTTTGAGCATCAAATTTGGCTTTTTAAAAACCCGTCTTGAAATCAGAAATATGTGGTATTAACATTTAACGAAAAAAGTGTATAAATATGAGAATTAAAACCAATTGACAATGCTCCAAGAGCATTCCCAGAACGAACTTAAAAATAATTAATTTTCCTTATTAACTTCTATAGGCTTTATACCAATTGTTCTCTGTACTTTATTATTACACTCATTATACAATCCTTTTAATATATCTATCCATTTATAATTTTCTTTAATACTATTTTTTTTTTTTTTTTTTTTTTTTTTTTTTGTTTAAGAGTTCGTTAAAACGTTCTATGATATGTTGGTTTAAGGATATATATGTTCAATATGGAGGACTCAAAAATTCGCAAAATATCATATCTCTATGTGACTTACGGTTCTCGAGATATGGCTCCTTAAATCTCCCGAAATCAGAACTTTTTTGGCCAATATCTCGGGAACGGTAAGAGTGACGCGAAAAATTCCATCATTTTCTCAAATAGTTTTTGATGCTTTATTGCAGTGGTTCTCAATCTAATTCCTATCACGACCCCGATTTTAACACATCCTCTTGCCAGCGAATCCCTGATAAATTCTGGTTTGTAATAAGCTTGTGTGGGATTTTAAATATACCTATTTCGGAGATCTCACGATATCCATCTATTTCTACATATAATAGTAGAATCCATTTCTTGTATATAGTAGATACAGTAACTTCCTTAAAAGCGAATAGATTAAAACTCAATTTGGTCAGTTCACCATATTACAAATATCGAATCCGATCCGTCATACTGTTTCAAAATGGAGGGCATTTGAAAATTTTAAAACTTGATAATTCCCTTAATTTTGGGTCATATGATAAAAAATAAAGTGATTTCTAATTTTGGTTTAAAAAAATTAGACAGTTGTTAAAAAAGTTATTGTATTTAAATGACTTGATAATGTGCGTCACTTTAATTGAACCGGACATTCCTGCACTAGTGAAATTCCCGCACCGGACATTCCCTCATGCTCAGGTATCTCGTTAGTTTTTTAAATTTTAATTATATTTCAATATGCACGTTTTGATATATTTGTATTCTTCTGGTATTTCAATATGCAGTTAGCATTAATTTCATATCGTACCTTTTTCATTTAAATTGATTTTTAAACAACTCTTCACCTGTTGAAAATGTTTAGTAGACCTATTTGCTGTTGTTCTTAACAGTATGTGTAAAAATAAAAATACGCCTATTAGAACAAAATTCAAAATAATATTTAAAAACATTTTCCTGTACTAGATTCTAATTATTAACTATTATATATTAAATTCTAATTCTAATCTATTCCGCTTATCTTCGCGACCCCCAGATTCTTAAACCTTGCTCTATTGAATGGAGAGTTCAAAATTGAAAAAATTCGCAGATAACAGACACACACACACACACACACACATACAGAATTCACACATAACGAAGTTTTTAAGTTCGTTGAAATCGAACTCGATATATTTCCTTAAGCTGAACAACTCTAGTGTAAATACTCACGTTAGTTCTCGAGCAAAAAAAGAGGACTTTTTTTTTGTAAACCTAAAAATTAATGCTTTATAATAATGAGGCTACCTATTAAAATGAAACTGATAATAAACAATACATAAATCAAAGTCTTTATTATAACAATCAAAGGCTTTAATATAACACCAGCAAGACGACAGTACATTGTTAATAACATATAGCCCAAACTAGAGATGAAAGAAAGCCGGCTTTTCGGGGCAAAATACGAGATATTTTTTTTTATTTTCCTACTGTTTATGAATTTTTTTGTTCAAGTATCACTTTCATTTCTCTGTAGCGGATTTTACAATTAAGAAAATGTATTTACAGCATCCAGTGCTTGTGAATCTCATGTTCAGTCCGGGGCTGGATGTCTTGATTAGTTTCCAAACTGGTACTACAGTTATTTACTAGCAAAATATGAGCTATGCAACTCCCACATCGCAAGTGTTGTTTCGGTTGCCTAACCTCGTCAGTTTGTGAGTGTTTTACTGGTTGACTAAATTCAATCTCTACTTATGTGAATGGTTACATGTTCATAATGGACTTTGGCGTGATTGCCCGGAAACAACATCTGGACCATAATACGTACATGATTCCCTAAAATGGCAACGTAGTCACGAGTAGTGATGCAACCGGTAAGCCTAAGCACAGGACCTACTGAAAAGCAGGGTATTGCTACCCCAATATCACAGAGCTGTCGCCATGTTTCACGTTCGGACGAAGATACTGCGGATCATACGCTACTTTGGGCAACCGCCACATATAAACACGGCCCGCGGTTTGAAACAAGGTAAACGATGACTCATCCAACTATATCACACTTTTCTAGTCATCAGCTGCATGTTCGTGGCACAATTCGTTACGTGTTAAAGTGTTATGGTTTCTTATCAGTAATTTCGCACCTGCAGCCCGAGCCCGTAAGATATTTTTGGATCCTATCAATATATTTGGACAACAAAATTAAATGAATGGATGTTTGAAAGAAGAAGAATTGAATATCCTAGCGTGTCAATGTTTGAATCATGGAATCATGCAGTTCTTCAGTGCACCAATGTCCTGATACGTTTAACTGGAAAATATTTTCACGGCTCTTGATCTTCAATTTCATTTAGTATCACTTTCCCATTTCAGATCACCCCTGACAGAACAGCATTCCACTGATGAGTGGATTTAGAGAAGAACACAAACAAACCTTCCATTGTTTCAAAGAAAGTGAAGGCTATAGATATACCACACTGACTTGACACCTAGTCTTCCTTTCCAAGCGCTGCTGTCGGCTGAAGGAATTCCACTCCCTTTCGCTAAGGCTCTCTCGCTTAGCAACAGTTGAGCCCCTATTGGCCCAACGCGTGGATGTGAGCTTTAGTTCGCATTTTTCCCACGGCTCAAGACATTTTGGCAGCACTATAGAATGTTAACGTACGCAGCGTACAAGAAATGATTGTGGCAGGAAACAATTACGGCCAGCTTATTTGCATTCGATATTAAAGCTTGGATTCCAGGATATTGACCGGCTGATTAACTGAAAAGTATACAGCGAGTCAAAGAAGCTCATTATATTTTGAAAACAGATTATAATTAACTAGTGAACCATTGTCAATTCACTACTGGATATATATTTCTCGAGCCCTTCTTGACAATCATATATCTTTGGCAATTCTTTTCTACGTTACTCCAGTGCTTCTTGAGATTATTGCACCACCTTATGTAAGGACGTTTCTTAGATCTCTCCTCGTCCCTTGATATCAATCAAGAGTTGCTTTTGTGTACCTATCATCATTTGTTTTTGCAATAAGATCGACACACTTTTACTGCAATGCCTTTTTATTATTATGACATTCTTCACTCTTGTCATATATTTGATCCATGTTATTATTTTCCTATGTTTACGAGTAATTTCCAATATATATTTCGTTTTGAGTTTGCTGTCGTAGATGTCTGATTTTATTAGATTTTTATTGTTTGTTTGTTGGAGTTTAACGTCCTTTTTCATCACTAAAGCTATGCGAGACGTGGACCTATGTACGTAGGCCCTATATGTGCTCCTACATAACTTTGGAATGCCTGGAGCAATTTCAACCGAACTTGGTACATATATGACTTACAATCTGGAAAAAAAAAAAAAAAAACTATACGGGTAAGACATCCTTATCACCTCTAGGGGTGTGAAAGGGGTTACATTTAACAACTGCTTCTAAAAGATTAGGCAACACCTTGTAACTTAAAGCAATGTTGGTTGCGTACTCAACAGGGGCAACGTTTCCATTGACACGCTCGTTCTATTGAGGAAGGAAGTTTATATACTTTCGTAAACCTATTCTTCCGATATGAAGACCAGATATTTCAGCTAGTACGGTACAGAGAATATTTCATTGTTTATTTGTATGCTCCGTATATAAACCCATACCATTAAATTACTCAATATTTTTTAACACTTGGGTCAATTTGGATTTTTATCATGTTTCTTTAATTAAGATGTTTATCTGAAGGGGGAAGAGGAGTTCAAAAAATATGCCAAAATATTAGGAGGCCATCAAGTTAAACATGACACTCTACATAGGCTCATTAAAACGCCTTGACATGTGTCCCAGAGGTTTCAAAAATTCAAATTCTAAGAGTGGATCTTGCATCGTTTGGACTAATCCTCGTTTCGCCTAACCAATTATCTGACACTTTTATGACAGATAAAAGATAAGATTTATGTCCGCCATTTTAGGCGAAATAAGGATACTCGTTTGGCCTAATCCTCGTTTTGCCTAAAATGGTGGACTAAAAAAATCATGGAGATAAAACTGGAGGGAAATTTTTCGAAAAAAAAATATTCCCTACTATGTGAAGAGCTGAGAAATGCAAATGCAAAACCAGTTAAATCCCTCTTCCATATTCAGTTTCATAAACTGTTAAATCCCAAACCTGCAAATATTCCAATGAGAAAAGCGGAATCAAACCCGGTTAATTCCATATTTCAAACAATTTGAGGCTTCGTACTGTATAGGATTAGTTTAGTAATCTGAATATTTATTGCAACTCTTCGTAAATCACTCGAAATTTTATTTAGCAGAATTTGAAGTGTGTGCTTTCATTATTTTTTATTTTTGGACTGAAAATTGAAAAAAAAAAGAAAATGAAATCTTTATTTTTACGTCCCACAGTTATGCTAGTTAGGCTAAAAAAAGGTGATGATGAGAAATGAATGAAATGGTGGAATTAAGAAAGTGGGAGGAAACGGGAGAACCCCGAGAAAACCCACGAGCACGGTGTTTGTCCACCACAAAGTCCACATGGCGCGAGCGGGGATCGAACCACGGACGCCAAGCACAGGAAGTGAACGCAATACTACTGAGCCACCGCGCACCCTGAACTGAAAATGGAGACACTATACGTCTTAACCTAACTGTTCGTGAAACTTTTCTGTGCTTATTTGCTTTTTTTAAATAATTACTAGACAAATACACGCAAAATCGAAAGAAAACGATACTCAAGCAGCAATGATCATAATTTTGTTATCAGACAGTACCTAAATTGTCTAGAAAATGTACAAGACACATGAAAAACTTGAAACGAAATGTAGCCAAAAAGACAAGGTGAGTGGACTATCTATGGTTAAAATTCGTTTGTTTTGTATTTCAGGGTAACTCTTTACTTTGAACAGAACATTTTGGATTAGGTTCTTCTCTAAACGGTCTCGTCAGATTCAGCAGAACCTCTTTCTTAAAATGTCTCGTGTCAATTGAACCACTGATTGGAAAAAGGGAATAAGTACAATTTTTTGCGATTTTAACCTGAGATAGCAGATGTGTTCCTTTAAGATAGTTGCATCGTTGAGTAGAAAATTGGAATGTTTGGGCAACTCTATGTGACCAATGTAGAAGGCAAAATCTCTTGCTGATTAGAAAAAGGGAATAACTACGTTTCTTATTTCCTTCTTAGTCACTACAGGACACGACCACAACTGTGAGACTGTGTGTAAGTAGACAACCACCAGAGCCCTCTGCTTTCGTTACGATACTTCGCCTTCTTTTTGCATTGCACAATCTATGGAGAACTTTTTGCTCCAATCAGTTACAGATTTACATGTTTTCAGTGATACAAGTGGTGGTCAAAACTGCAATCATTCAGTGACATGAATGCTTTTCAGCCTGACCGTATCATAACGGTTCCCACTGTACACCAATATTTGCCTGTCAGAGGTCACAGTTTTTACCATGTGACCGAAATTTTGCTGTAATCAAACCAGAACTCAAACGACACAATCGCATTTATTTACCAGCACAGTATAACCACATGATTATGAATGCAACAAATACTGATCCTCCATTTCAGGTTTACGAAGTTGTCAATGAAGAAATCTTAGATTTTAAACATTGGTGGTAACCGCTTTAGAAATCTTCAGGTAGCATTGTGGACAAAACAGTGAAATTCCAAGTAAGTAAATAGAGACACTGTTTACAAAGCAGAATCTTCAGGTTATGTCCAAGCTCATAAGTTTATCAATGGACTAAGAACTGATATTTTTCGATTACTCAAAAGTAATGTCACAAACGTTGCACTGCCAACGTCAAAGGCATACGATTGGCAATTCTCGATCAATCAAAAAAAAGATCAACGATTCTTCACAAATCATCAAATACATACCTGACCAATACAATCAGTTTTATAGGATGATTTGTTCATGGAAAACCACTGATCAAGAAACTGTAGAAGACGAAGATGCAGATGGATAGGACCCTATGTAAACCCATTCTACTGTGACAACGTATTTTGCTACGTATTTTGTTCAGTTGTCTATTGTATTACTTTTCTTGCTGTACGAATAACATGTGCTGTACAGAAAAACGAACGGTGACAATAAGAGTGTTAGAAGCCTAATATGCGTGATAGTTCGAATACATATATCCAAGATTAACATACAACATTGCATTCAACATGTATATTTTCATAGCTTTCTATCATAAACTGCACATTACATACCCTAAACACAATTACAATTGCACCCAACTTTAATTGATTGGAAAAAGGGAATATTTTTTCCATTTTTAAGCTTTTCTAACCAATTCCAGGGCTGCAATACAAGATTCTTCTTGTTGTCTTAGTGTTTGTTAGTTGTTTTGCTACAAGTAATCAATTATACACTTTTTGCAACAAATACAAACAACGCCTCTAGAAGGTTTTTTAGCGTTATTGAAAACTTAGGTCTGATGCACTTATTCCCTTTTTCCAATCAGTGATTCAATTATCATTCAAAATTATAACATGCTTCTGGTACAACATGTTAAAAAATTTTTGCCAGTTATTTACCATTTCTGATTCTCTTTCTGCCACTGTTTTGCTCAAACTAAACATTTGCACATTTTGTTTTGCTATATTTCAAATTCATATATTGAGATAATTGACAAATTAATATTCACCATATGTTAGTCCATAAAAGGTTACAAACTCTTCCAAAATATAGTCATTCAGTTTAGAAATGTATACGGATAGGTATAATTAACTCCGCTTGTAGTTACGAAAGGTTTGACGATTGAAAGCAGCTCAAAGCTCACGTTTTACAAAGAGGTTTTTGAGGAATAGGAAACCGAGAAAATGGTGATTCACCAGAGGACGACGACGATATGGATTTCCATTTAGTAGATGATGATTGAGAAGAGGTTACATAATTCAATTTTTTGCACATTTGGATCCATTGTTTTCAATTTAGAACAAAATTAATGTAGCATTTATGCATCCATATTCATTTGTGCCAACCTTGTGAAATGTATAGTTGATAATGCATCCCCCCCATATTTTAGTAGGAATAATAATGATTTCTGACTCTGACTCCCTTTCTTTTTGATAAGTTTTGTATCTTGACCCTCAACAAAAATGGCCGCTCGTCCAGATGCAAAAGCTGTTATTTCCATTTACATACGAAAACCTGTTAAATCCAAACTATTTTCTTCAATAACGCAATTCACAGACTAGTGAGATTATACAGCTTTCGACAGACCAATACTAACATTATTCTTAATTTTTTAATGTTCTCTAGTTTCTAATGTTATTTTACAATTATGACGTGTTTAAACAGTTTTTCTCGATTTGTCACAAATTTTAAAATGTGAATTTAACGGGTTTTGCTATTCACCTACTCATATATATTCGTATATATCCATGGTACTAGTAAATACATAAAGGAGTTTTGGTAATCCTAACTCCTCGAAAATAGTTAATATAATATTAATCTATATATTTTGCATTTCTTAATTCTTTATAAACTAGGGAATTTTCTCTTATATAATTTCCCTCTAGTTGAATTTCCACGATTTTTTCTTATTGTCCGCCATTTTAGGCGTAACGAGGATTAGGCCAAACGAGGATCCTTTTTTCGCCTAAAATAGCAGACACAAATCTTATCATTTATCTGTCATAAAAGTGTCAGATAATTGGTTAGGCGAAACGAGGATTAGTCCAAACGTGGCGACACGCTAAGAGTGAAAAGGAGACGATTTCTGTAATATTTTAATTTCCCATTTCGTATTCATAAAATAGCGAAAGTAAGGAAACGATTGAACCATATACCAGCAAAATGAATGCTTGAGCATATTTAGCACTTGAGTAGAGCTAAGTTTTTTTTTTTTCATTTCAATTCAATTCAAATACACATTCTAAGGAAAAGGGAATGGGGTTTGAAGATACTTTTCAAATATTTTCCCAGAAATATTTTCTTCCCGTGCAAAGAACGTGTATTTCAGCTGTTAGCTTCTAAATTTTGAAAGAGCACTAAACTTCAGCGTACCGCGCTAGTATTATATGTCAAAATTTAGTCTGTTTGTAAAGCATATTTTGTATTTAAATAATTTTACTTGTACTAATGAAATCAAGATGTGTGAAGCTGTCTTTGTTTATTCAGAATAATAATGAAGTCATGTATTTGATATCATTCACTTTCACACTTTTAGATAGAATGTATATAACTTACATTTTCTGTTACTATATGAATATAGAGTAGGATTCTTCTCAATAAATCTCTGTTGAACCTTCAAATTAGAAGCCCAAGCGAGAAGAAAAAACGAAAAGAAGAAAGAAGGGAACACAATTGAAACGTAAATTTAATTCTGAGGCACCCTATAGTGTGATAGGATTTGTCTTGCTTCCGCACACACACAAACTCCCACACATGTAGTGAATATAGCGTGGCTAACCCCAACCTCCGGGTGCATTCCATCTTCGTTCTCACTACAGGAAAGTTTGCTTGCCTTTTGAGATGACGTATCTATTTGGCATTACTCAAAAAAGTTCATCCAGCTGGAAGAAGTCTTTCCCCCTCGCATCACCGTTTCAGTTCACTTTCACTTGCTTGGTTCTGCGTTTATTCGTGAGTGGAGAGGGAGAAACGTCGGATTCATCTTTTCATTCTCTGTCTCTGTCTCTTTTTATTCTTCAGTGCTTATATCTTCGCAGAATTCCCTCTATACCACGTCCTTTTCATTGTTGGTATGGCATGCTACCGAACTAAAACCAACAAAAAATATTTCTAAATTGAAATACATTGAAATATTTAGTACAACGTTCTGTGCCGTGTAAAAAAAAAAAAAAAAAAAAAAAGTGCGACACATGTCTGATGTCCACTACAAGCTCATAGGCAGAGACCGAACAAAGAAATCTTCAATCTGTAAGTTGAGCTGTACTTTTAAAATATTGCTTATTTTCTTTTCCTGATCAAGCAAGAAACTAACAAAAAGTGAATTACTGCATATCCCAAATATAAATGTGAGAAACGGTGGTAGAATGCTCCCCTAGGGTACTAAGGGTTCAATACAGGCCTAAGTGAATTTGTGGTGGACAACACCATGCCTGTAGGTTTTCTGGAGGTTCTCCCGTTTCTTTCCATCTTCTCATCTTTCCAAACCATGCACTTTCGGTTAATCATTCACCTTCTTTATCCTACAGGGCATAACTATAGGACGTCAAACTAACAGATTCCACTTCATTTTTTCCAAAGCATATATGTGTGACTCCATTGGTTTTGAGATAGAATTTCTTTAACAGTGCGCAATTATTAGAAATTACAAGAGGTTGGCACAAATTAAGATTTGTAAATCTAAAATAATCTTCCTAACTTACAGATATGCAGTGGCGTCGCCTTGTGCAGTTCGCAAGAGCACGTGAACCACCAAATATCGTGTGCTGTTTGTTGCTCCTTAAGATATTTAATAATATTTAGAATATTATGAAGTTGTCGTTTCGTTTCCTTTCTTAGCTTGCTTTACCCCTTACGTATATGCATTCCATCATCACATCACGCTCACAACACGGCAGCGATCGTGATAGACTACTCTGTGCTGTGTGTAGTAGAGAAGGGAAAAGCGGGCAGCTGAGGGGAGAAACTGAGGTCTTCTGACGTTCAAATCAAGATGCGAACGAGCAGCGTTGAAAGCTGTTGTTCACTTATTTTCAGTAATGTGGCGCTTTAAACAGAATCAAAGAATGAACTGCATAGTAGTATTTAACTCATTCTTTCAATCAGTTATCCACATTTCTTTTCATCGCAATGTCTTGTAATGAAAATACGCTAATGAAACAAATAAAATTAGGGATTTCCGCGGTCGTACCAAGGGAAATGGGAGATTTAGAACCCTTCCCCAGAGATTCTTAAATTAACGCAGAGCAAAATTAAATTTTAATTTATTTTCAAAACTTATTAAAAAAAAATACGTATAATCTCTGATTTTTCTTTAGGCTATGGTTTTCCTGCCTAAATAAACTGAATGTTTGAATGTATTGGTAGGTACGGTCGGCCGTAACATTATTTAAAAACGTGGAAAGTTTTTTTTTTTTTTTTCTTTGGAGGAGGACGGAAATTACTTCGGAGATGGTACTTTATGGGCCGAAACATTATTCTCTCAATGTATTTCAAAGTGGCAAAAGTGAAAACGTGTTGTGTGGTAGTATACTGATTGATTTATAAATGTGTTTGCTAGTACTTATTATTTCTTTTCCATAATTTTCATCAGCTATGTACAGCTAGAAATTTTGGTAGATACCGGTACTTTCTCAATACTAGTGCATCTAAGGCTTGTTTGATACGGAAGCATTTTTCGGAAGATTTCTGGTAAGAAAAATCTTATCATTTTCTTATTTTGTAGGGAATTCTGTTGAGTGATTGGAAACTACTGTATATCTTTTAGTGCACTGATGGATTGTGAAAGTTTTGAGAGAAGTTAGAAGATAATCGACCAAAGTTAACTATCATCTGGAGGTGAAAACTAAACTGTCGAAATGTCAAAGATGATTTAAAGCAATAAATGGCTGATATATTATGAAATGAAAATATGGTTATTTTGCTTTTCTAGTGTCATATATGAAGGGAATTAGCAGTAGACCTGAATATATTTGAGGCATCTGATTGAAAAAGCAAAGAAGTATGAGAACTGTAATAAGCACCTTAAAATTATGCTGACTAACTGGTGTGTGTACCAGGGTCGCACCCACACGGACAATCTACCGGGTTCGGATCCCCTCCTAAAAACTTCTCAACTCGACATTCGCTTGTACACTTTCGTAATAAAACTACAGTGGTTTAGTCGACAAATGACTGATGAGCCTAAAGATTTGATGTTACACTTCATCTGCACTCTTTCTTTACTTTAAAAAAATCTAATTCTATACTTTTTCTTAGAATATAGATGGCAGAACTTAACAATTAGATATCATTTCTCGGCTGTAGAATTACATTGGATCAATCGTACATAGATGTAATATCTTATAGTATTGGACTCCTCACACTTTGGACTCACCCAACAAAATTTTCTGAGTGCGCACCTGGTAAGTGCATCAAATATTCTATCATGATTCGTTCGCATGATCATTTTTATTAAGTCTCACAATAATTTTGTAAAAAAAAAAGTCATATTCACTCACTTTTGATTGATTGCATCAGATTTTTGGGTGTTTGAATATGCTGTATGTCTCCATTTGGAGTCCGAAGATTCTAGTAGATCTTATGTTTTGCGTGGTTTGATTGACTTCATGAAGTGTGTCATCCTTATTTGTGTAGTGACTAGTGTATGTCTTTGGTGGATTGGCCCCGAGTTCAATTCCAGGTGGGAGAGCATCAAACATATTACAGTAATCTCCTTTTTTAAATCTCGTCTTATATAGCCTAACCGCTAACAGAGAACGTAAATACAAAATAAACAGTTATGAAGTGTCTTGATACAACAATATAAAAGTACATGGACAAAGCGTTTGTAATTAAATTTGACTCTGCAGCCAAGGGCGTCCATTAAGGGGGTCAAGATGGGCGCTTGCCCCCTAGAAGAAATTGTACTTCAGAATATCGAAAACCCACTAGAATTTTTACATTAGTTGCAGCAAAATTTGAAACTATATTTGAAACGTCGCTTATACTACCCCCCCTTGGAAACTACAGCATGGGCGCCCTTGTCTGCAGCTATCATAATTTGATACATTGCATGTTTCGTGTATACTGTTAAAAGTTCACAAAAGAGCATACATGGCAATTCAAATATATGAGATAGCAGACGTTCGCAGTCTAATGGAAATTCCATTTAGTATATTGTAAAACTGATGGTGAGTCTGTAGAAAGAAAATGGCATACAACAAAATTCGTGAAAATCATAGTAAATAATCCGACTTGACTTCAGAAACTGAAAGTTGTTTTTACCATATTAAATAATATAAAAGTATTTAAAGGAGTATCGTAGCTCAAAATATTCTCAGTGCATTAGCTATAGTATCAACAGAGAAAATATTGAAAAAATAAATTTCAGAAGAGTTATTGATAAGTTGATTGCCCAGAAGAACATCAGAAGTGATTTCATATACGAATGAAATGGAGCATTTGTTTATGAATGGGTACTTCTTGTTATATATATCCTGCTTTACACTGGATATATATAATCGAAAGTCATCAAAAATGTTTTGAACATTTTTTAGCTTGCTTTCTTTTTTCCTATAAAATAAATATTTTTACTTTAATTATTTGATTTTTCAGAATACATGGAATGTTCAAATATTACTATCAGTAGGGTCGCTGAAGTGGACAGAATTTTAAGCCTCATCTCCATTGACGAGCGAATGTAAGACTACTTAACATTGATGATTCTGTATGCAAAATTTTTCAGACACACTTCATTCATGACACTTTAAACAATCTAAAAGCACTCTTGTGGTTGTTCCCATAAACTCTTGTGGTTGTTTTGTGCGTCTATTAAAAAGTGACTGACCAATGAGATCACATTGATCAGATTATTTTACTTATTCGATTTTAGTAATTCTTTCTCTTCATCTAAAAGGTTATGTAAAATACTATGTGCCAGAAAGAAGACTCCAATCTTTGCCACTATTTTCTTAGGTGTCAACTATTCTAAAGCATTGGAGTAGCATTGAACAGAAAACTTTCAAGCCTTTGATGTAGTCTATCAGAAGAATCCAAAACTGATTGATGCGAGTTGTGGACAAACTGCGTATCCCTCTCAAATAACGAGAACTCGTTTGTGGATTGTGTTCGAACATGTACGAACATCTTATAGAATATTAACTCTTTATCTATTTTCTTCACTTGATTTTTTAAAAAAATGTAATTGAAAATTAATATTAAGTAAAGTGTAAGATTTTTTTTTTTTTTATGAACAAGGAGTGAACAAGGGTAACTTTTATATTTACAGTGTATCACAAATATTTGTGAAGTACCTAGAAATGTTCTGTAGCTCAATCAGTCTCGCAGAAAGAACTCAAGTCCATGAATCTGTTAATAAAATCAAGAAAACCTGTTCTTTTTGTATATATTGTTCAATTACAAGCACTTCGTTTTTATCTATTTAGTAGAGTAACGAGATTGTAACGATATGCATTGAAAAACTGACGAGCACAGCACACAAACTGATTCTAATGTCGGAAAGATATGCACTTAAGGGGCAATCCAAATGAAATCGATCAATTTAAAGGTCAAGGATTGCTGACATTTTATTTTTTTTTTACCTAAGTTTGTATCACATTCAGGAAGTTGAAAACGGGTATTCATTTATTTTTTAGCCGCGCAGGTTTTTTAGTGGCTATTTTGTATAGGCGCCTGAGCATATTTTGAACTTTCCAGAGGATTCCGTAACTTTTTAGGTTTTAAAGATAATGAGTTCAAACCAAAACCGTATGAAAGATAATGGAATGGACAATATTCTGTGTTCTGTGCACGTTGAGACGTACTTGAGAATGTTAGAAAGAAAAGCTCTGAATATTGAGGTTGGAAACCTAGAAATGGCCATTTTGGAATGCACATTTTGAAACGAAATAAATTATACTCACGGACAATTTTTTGTCTACATAAAGATTAGATAGTAGACAACGTCCCAAACAAGTTGAAGATCTGAGAACCATATACATGATTTTTTTCGAAATGTTTAAACATTGCGAATTTTCGAAAATCGAATATATTCACGATCAAATATCTCAGGAAAGACACAAGTGAAAAATCACAAATTTGCGCAAAATAGACAACAGTGTGTAGTAACAAGTGGGTAAAATTGCATTACTGAGCCTTAAGTAGTTCCTGATTCATATTTTTTTTCTTCATTGGAACTTCATAACATGAAGCGTCATGAGACGTGAATACAAACTTTGTAGCAAAAGTCAAAATAACACGATAGTAAGGTTAAATAGATAAAGTGTGCATAATTTATGAATCATATCTTGTACAAAAAACGAAATGCGTCTGTTATTTAGGACTGCACTGACATCAGGAAGCTGCTCTGAACTAATATATATATATATATATATATATATATATATATATATATATATATATATATATATATGTACTATGTGATCCAAAGTATCCGGATATCTGGCTGAAAATGACTTACAAGTTCGTGGCGCCCTCCATCGATGCTGCTGGAATTCAATATGGTGTTGGCCCACTCTTATCCTTGATGATAGCTTCCACTTTCGCAGGCATACTTTCAATCAGGTGCTGGAAGATTTCTCGGGGAATAGCAGCCCATTCTTCACGGAGTGCTGAACTGTGGAGAGGTATCGATGTAGGTCGGTGAGGCCTGCCACGAAGTCGGCTTCCCAAAACATCCCAAAGATGTTCTATAGGATTCAGGAGTCTGTGCAGGTCAGTCCATTACAGGGGTGTTATGATCGTGTAACCACTCCGCCACAGGCCGTGCAGTATGAACAGGTGCTCGATCGTGTTGAAAGATGCAATCTCCATCCCCGAATTGCTTTTCAACAGTGAGAAGCAACAAGGTGCTTAAAACATCAATGTAGGCCTGCGCTGTGAGAGTACCACGCAAAACAACAAGGGGTGCAAGCTCCTCCAAGAAAAGCACGACAACACCATAACACCACCACCTCCGAATTTTACTGTTAGCACTACACACGCTGACAGATGACGTTCACCGGGCATTCATCATATCCACACCCTGACATCGGATCGCCACATTGTGTACCGTAATTCGTCACTCCACACAACGTTTTTCCACTGTTCAATCGTCCAATGTTTACACTCCTTACACCAAGCGAGGCGTCGTTTGGCATTGGCATTTACCTGCGTGATGTGTGGCTTATCAGCAGCCGCTCGACCATGAAATCCAAGTTTTCTCACGTTACGCCTAACTGTCATAGTACTTGGAGTGGATCCTGATACAGTTTTTAATTCCTGTGTGATGGTCTGGATATATGTCTGCCTATTACACTTTACGACCCTATTCAACTGTCGGTGGTCTCTGTCAGTCAACAGACGAGGTAGACCTGTACACTTTTGTGCTGTACGTGTTCCTTCACGTTTCCACTTCATTATCACATCAGACACAGTGGACGTAGGTATGTTTAGGAGTGTGGAAATCTGACGTACATACTTCTGACACAAGTGACACCCAATCACCTAACCACGTTGATACCTGGCAGTAGGTGGCAGCACAATGCAAAACGTATGTTTTTGGGGGTGTCCGGACACTTCTGATCACATAGTGTATATATATATATATAATATTTTATACATTTTTGTTCATCAAGACACTTTCATTATGTCAAAATATTAATAATTTAAATATTTAGGAAAATATTGTGCAATGTTTGGAAATACGGTAATTTTACTTTGTGGAAAGAGGAACTAAAAAATTCCAACTTCTGCCACAAAAATTATTTTAATTGTAATAGTTAAAACTTCCAAAACGTTATATTCAGGTTTACTTTAATTTTGAAGAATTCTCTATCCAAAATAAGGATTGAGCTTACATTAATGTTCAAGATTTACTAATAAACAAGCTGATGAAACAAGTTATGTCAATGAAGAATTCAGAAGTACTTTTTCACTCAAGATAATTACTAAATTATTTTATTTTCTACAAAGTCAGTTAAATATTTCTTTTTGGAGCTTTATTAATTGCGCCTCAGTTGACAAACATTCCTTATTTCTGACAGAATTTGAAAAACTGCTACACATATTTAGGAACGGATATTAAACATGACTAGCTTCCATTTTGCATCATCGTCAATTTACTAATCTCAATAGCACGTTCCTCAAATCAGGAGTTCACACACCTGTTTCCATGGCAACGTTTACATTGAAACTATGAAAATGTAAACATATACAAGACTATGAATATAATCCCTCCTTTTTAATAATCATCGTTTTTTCTGGGTGATAGTTTTGAAAATATTCACCCCAATTAAAGAAATCTAATATTTACAATACGATAATACTACCTAGATAAAATTATGTAAATTCACATAATTTAGAAGAATTTCCCTAAATATACGTATTCCAATGATTACAAATTTGATCATTAGTATCACTGCGACCATATATAAGTTAATTAAACCAAAATATAATTAACTAATTGAAATAAACAGGAAAATGGAAAAATTTTAATACATATTATTAATGCACGAAATTTGAAATAAATTATGACGATATTATTTTAAAAATTAACACTGTAGGAAAAAATAAAAATGGAATTTCCACAATTGCATATCTCCTTTCGACGCACCTCCCTCTATGCAATGTAATGAATGTTATAATAATATTATAAATATTATTATATAAAATTTTCAAGTATTCGGGATGTTAAGTTAATAGTTTCGTAATTCTTGGGGCAACACAAAGTGGGATACCAAAACTAATGACATTTGGCTCGATGTAGCCTCCTGGAGAGAATCTCTAAAAATATATGCACAAATGATAATGCTTGCCAAGTTTGTTGTATACGCATCTGCCATCAAGAAGCTGAAAACAACTATTTATTTTAACATCAAAACAGTGGAAACCGAATTTTTGAAGAAAACGGGAAATAAGTAAAAACGGGAAGTACTAATTAATAACGCGACTTAATCCTAAAGTATATTGTTTTGCTGTAAGGAAATAAGTATTAGTACAGTTATTTAGGTAAATACACAACTTGATTACACCACTCTCATTTTAACAATTTCTAAATTTTAAAACTGTAAACCAAATTTTAATTCTTTTTCATATGCAATTGCTCTCAGTTCCAGAGGTGAGTATTAAGGATAGATGTTCTTGTTGGTGACCATACTACAGGTAAGTATAGTAAATATTTAACTTAGTTTTAGGTTTTTAACTTAGTTCAGATAACTTAGTTTAGGTTAAGTTAGATATGGATTCCTACAATGTTTAACATAATGATAATTTTATATTCATGACCTGTTTTGTATAGACTATATAAAATGTGGCAGTAAAACTTTTATCAATATTTATTCCATTGTATTATATTAATGTCTTGTTTACATATACCTATATACAGATAAACTCTTTCTTTTGTACTAACCTGCTGTGGATTCAAATGAAACACTATTTTGAGCGCGCATTATTCATGACACACACATCCGAGCAGACTACTGTTTGCACTCTTTCATACATTACACCCTCTATTGTGTGATTGCAGGCAGTATCAGCTCAGGAGACAATCAGCGGGAAACATACAGTCGTTGAAATCGGAAGTCAATCGGACGTGTGTTCGAGATTTCGTGCTGATGAATGGCGGGACTCTCTGACACTGAAGTCGTGAAGAACTTTCAAAAAGAAGCATCCAGTCGTGCAACTGTGTACAGAACATTAAAAAGGATCAAAGATGGGATCTCAATGAAACAAGGAGAAGGGGAAGGAAAGAAAAAAAGATTATGACAAAAAAAGTCAAAGAGAAAATTGTGTCACTGATGAACGCGAGCGACGAATTTACCATTTCAAGTGCTGTACGTGCTTTAAAAGTAAGTCGCGATGTTATGAGGAAGTAGCTACTGGAACAAATGGAGATCAAAAGGAAGACAAAAAAATGCTTCGTGTGCAGGTGAGAAAGAAAAAATCATTCTGAAGAAAATTGCGAGGAACAATTTTCGTGTCTCTATGATCACAGGGACGTAATAATGGATTATGAAACACATATTGATATGAATGGGAATGACTTTAGTGGAAAGATGTAGTACTTTGAATCTGGTCACATTCCTGTCCCCTAAGTTCAAAACTAAATTTCCACAGAAACTACTTATCTGAATGGCAATAAGCAGAAATGGTCACTCTCGGTCATATTTTCATAAGCAATGAATGGGTGCAATTAATCAAAATATATATCAAAATGAATGTATTCGAAAGAGACTTACCTTATTCATCAAACAAAACTATCCGAATGGGATTACATCTTTTTTCCTGATTTAACTTATGCAATAGAGACGCAGCAGCTGCTAAACCGGCAGGGAGTGCAGTTTTTGCTCAAAGAACGCAATCCACCAAATATGGCACAGATCCGTCCCATTGAGAAATTCTGGGCTCATTTGAAAGCAAAAAATATTCCAGCCACCATATAAACCAAAAAATATATCATATTTGGGTTAACTAGCCCGAAAAATAAGACGTCAATTCATTGCAAAGTACTTCGAACAGCTGATGGGAGATGTGGATCGAAAATTCAGAGCGGCTGCTAATCAGGGTGTTCTTTCTGCCACGAACTGATTTCATGTAATTGTAGAATCTCTATTGTGTCATCAGTACAAAAACTATGCCTTTTCATGTGCAAGTAAACAAAATACGGCAATTCAAAAATGTGTCTCATTTGAATCCACAGCAAATTATATTTATATTACTCTTTCATGAACATACTTCTTATGTATTATTATTTCGACATAGGTATTTTTATTTCATAATATTTATATTCATTTCATATCATTATTTATATTTCTTCCCTTTTGTTAACACTAAATATATATATGCATTTCCCGAACATCAATTATCCTTACTTTGTCTTCCCTTTTGTCTACAGATCAGGCAAATAAGTAGAAAGATCCATGATCATTACATCAGCCACCATAAGTTTTATCCTATTCAAGAACTGGGTAAGAATCAAACTCATCGCCAAATTCGAAAACTTCTATTTTGCTTACTGGAAATTTTGAGGTTTATTAAATTTAGATTAGTACATTTTATAGTATTACATATGTAGTGATATATGTTTTCTTTTAACCAAGCAAGCAAGCCCAAGAAGTAGAAAATCCATTGGTATCATGTCTGGGAATAACGCTAGGAAACTGAAAATTCAACCAATCACAATATGCAATTTTTTGCATCATTGGAAAGAGCATAGAAAAATAAACAGACACTTTCAGGAGACTCACGTTGCCTTCATGCGTCCAAATACATGATTAATAATGTTAAAAGTACTACACAGAACGGATTCGTTCATTGAGAGGAACTTTTATGAATCGTTTTTAGTTTTGAAAATGATGAAAAATCCTAATTGAATCCTGATAAAGGTAGTTTGGACAAGAGATGAGAATTTAATATGTACTGTATATTATCTGGAAAATCAAGTATGAAGTCTATGAGTTACATGGTACAACACAAATTTATTTTCACACCAGCTTCATTTTCGGATATATTTATAATTTCAGTGCAATGACTTACCAAAACTAAACTTGCAACAAGTTACTAAAAATTTAACCTAAGATTAAAGAGATGTATTTAGTTAGTTTGTTAATTTTTCTGCAGACGTCCCGTGATGCTGTTGTATTGAATGTTTTTGTTAAAGTAAATTGATTGATGACTCCTGAGTTACTCATCTCCGACAGCATTATTGGGTAAACTGTAACACTACATGATATCAACTTATTATCTTCTTTCACTCCAGGCTTGTGATGAAAATAAATCCCTGTAGCAGATACGAATTTCAAAACAAGAGAAGTCAATTTGCAGCAAATTCGCAAGCCCTATATCTCATAAGAATAGAACTTATCTTGATTAAATATAGATAATCAATTTGGCTCCCTTGGTAATTCGAAGAAAGAAAAATTCTTTGTTTAGTTCAACAGAACCACTGGTTCTGTATTTTAGGTAATTTGTTGATGTTGTATTTTCATTGTATGAACTCTTATTTAAATAAAGAAGAGGGGAAAAGAAAATGAATTCGGAAGTATTCTAGAAGCATGGAGTTTCCTTATGTAGTTTTTAATTACGTAAATATTAGACATTTAATAGGTGCATAAAGCTTCTATCGGCATAGCTGCATTAACACATCTATGTTTTACACTGAACTATTGTGTCATTTAAGAAAAAATAGACCTGAGATAAATATAAAGAAAGATATTTATGGCCAATGTTCAATCGAAGCTCTTAACCCCTTGTGTTCCAGTGGCATCCATGTGGATGTCATAAAATACCCCGTTGCAAAATACCAGTGACATCCATGTGGATGTCATAAAATACCCCGTTGCAAAATACCAGTGACATCCATGTGGATGTCATAAAATACCCCGTTGCAAAATACCAGTGACATCCATGTGGATGCCATAAAATACCCCGTTGCAAAATACCAGTGACATCCATGTGGATGTCATAAAATATCCCGTTGCAAAATACCAGTGACATCCATGTGGATGTCATAAAATACCCCGTTGCAAAATACCAGTGACATCCATGTGGATGTCATAAAATACCCCATTGCAAAATACCAGTGACATCCATGGGAATGTCATGAAAACGTATCTTTTATTAAGGGTCTTATTAATCCTGGAGATGATGAAATTTATTAGTTGATGCAAGACACGAGTTACTTTTCTTTAAGTGACAACACTTTACTGGCAGAAAAGGAAAAAAAAATTGTCTCAGTAGATGGCAAGTCTAAGGGACCATTCAATTATGACACACATATTTGTTTTGACGAAAAACATTTGGCAACTTCGAGATTGTATTTCGAGATTAGAAAAAAGAAAAACTATCTTTGATCTCCAGTCAGTGTTGCCAAACTGAAGCAGCATAAAATCCCTTCGGAACATCAAAATTTCCCTTTTTCAATCCAAATGTTCCACAATGCAAATATTTTCAACAAAAATCAGTAATGTGAGTGTTCTCCTCACTCTATATAAAGATGCCCTATGTAACGGTCTAGATTAGACAGTCTATTAACAATAAATGAAACTCTGATATTACAGCATGCACATAGGAAAATGACACCTGGAACGCAAGGGGTTAATCCATACGAGCTGTTCTTAGCCCTGCTGCCTCTTAAGGCCGATTGAGCCCGAGTATTGGTTCACATCTTCACCACCAGCAGTTATCGAAGGTATTCAAGTGCACAGCTCACCCATTTTAAAATGTTTATGACAGGCTGGCTGAATATTTAGCAAACAGATCATTAAAGAAAAGCATTTAACATTCAAAGACGTGACTGTTTAGTATAAAGAACATTTGTTTGCCATCTCTGAGAGTTAGGACGAACTAAATCATCAGACGTGATTTCTAGAACAAAATCTTTGCTTGTACTCAAATCCGACTTTATTTGCATATACACGTCAATTCAAATCCGATCAAGATCGGAATATGGGAGTGAACATGTTCAAGATGGTCAAACGAAACAGATTAATTTTTGATTTTTATTCATGCCAAACTCGTAGTTTGTCGTAAGGGGCCTGCCAATGATAGCAGAAATCGTATTTATCATAGTGATGACTATGACGCTCAAAGAATACTTTGACCTAGAAATAGATCCAAGTTGTTTCTCCAAAACTGTCATAATTTCAGTTTTTAAATAATTTATTACGACTTTTGCTTTACCACCTACAATTTATTTACTAAATTCGTAATGTTTCGAAACCATTTGACTACTATCATTCTCAGATAATGTAGCGACGCAGCTAGGCTAGTTGTCGCCCAGGGCAAGAAATCGCCTTAGCGCTCTCCTCCCCACCTGATCAACCAATCCAAAACGCTCCCCGACTACACCTGATATTGGCAGCACACAGTAATTCTCCTATTCCATTTTTCTTTTAGTGGTAAAACTTGATTTCAAAATTGCAGTACGCTTTAATTTTTAGTACAAGATAAAACACAAACTAATTAGTATTTAATCACCAAATAAGCTGAGAGTAGCATACTTGACATATTCTTATAATCTTATCACAATAACTACAAATCCCAATGTTTTTAGAATTATATCGGGATGTGCATAAGTGTAGAATGAATCAACGGTCTGTTGCTTTAGAATAGAACGTTTAATTATGACTAACAGTCAAGCTATTGTCTCGAGTATTATATTCGGATATTTTGCAAATCTCTTAAATCGATGTAAGTTAAGTAAAAACACAAAACGCTGGAACTAAAATTTAACATTGCGGGCTCTTTTGGCTGCAAAAGTTTTTACAATGTCCTCAAAAGATAGCTTTGAAGCTAACTTATGCTCTATGGATATGATTCCAAGTTTAGTGAGTCATTGTTATCCTGTTAAGTTCCTGAGGTAACTTTTATGATCTTCAGTTTGCTAAAACTCCTATTCTTGCCTTATAATGAAAATAAATATTTGTCCAGTTTTGCGCCCCCTCAATCAGATGCCCAGGGCACAAGCCCCGTTTACCACCCCCTTAGTTACATCACTCCGTAGATGCAAACATATATACTGTATGTTACATCACAAAAACGATGGCGGAAGCTACGTTATATATATATATACACAAGGGCGGATCCAAGGGGGGTTAAGGGGCTATAGCCCCTCCCCTTGACGCTCAGGTTCACACTGGATAAAACGGCAAATAATGGTTTAGCCCCTCCCTTGATCATATCCTGAATCCGCCACTGTATATATATATATATATATATATATATATATATATATATATATATATATATATATATATATATATATATATATATATATATATATATATATATATATATATATATATACTGTACATAGAGAAAGAAAGAGAGAGAGGTTATTTTTGTTTAACAACAATTTTGGCATATCATAGTGGCTACTCTGAAAGCCATAGATCAAAATATATTGGACGTAAAAACCATATCTAGAAGGAAACGAAAAGGGAGGCTGTAAAAGCCAGGAACAGACAAATCGAACGGTCGTTTATTTTAACTGCAGCACAAATCGACAATGTAGAGAAAATAAGAAAGTGGGGAAGAAGAACAATATATTTCTTCTTATTGTTTTATTTCCTTTTAAGAACAAAGACTAATTTCGTTTTGAGGAAACGGAATGGAGAGGAAATTGCAACTGTATGAGTTTCTCATTCCTCGAAGTGGATCCTCGAAAAAAATATCATTTTTCACATGACTTGTAGGAACTTACAAGTAGGCTATAGGGTCAGATTCTTTCTGGCTGTTCTCAAATAGAACTTCTCTTTCGAAATATTATTATTGCGTATATATAATTTTCTGTTATAAGACAATAAATATTAAGGTTGATAGCAGAGAAATTTCTAGTGTCTTTAGTCTATCTAAACAGAAATTTGTGGTGATATCATCACTATTTGAGTAATAATTGTTACAAGTAAAGAGGGAGAAACCAAATATTCTAATAAGTTATTTTACATTTTGCGAGGATAAAAGGAAAGCAAACAAACTATTTGTTCTTTGGTAATTATTAATCTATGTTATAAAATTGAAAGCGACTATGTTTGTGATTCTTAATCTCTTGAACCACTTGCCCGATCTGGTTCAAATTTTCAACATAGATGAGGTTCGGGTTTGGGATGGGTTTTCTTATCACATCACTTTGACCGTGCAACTTAGGGGAGGGGAAGAGAGAGATAATAATCGAAAAAGAACGGTATCGAATCTATAGTTTTCGGAGTTGCTGAGAAGAACAGTGACACTTTCGATGCTGATTCAGCCCTGCAACTTGGAGAAGAAGGAGGGATATATATATATATATATATATATATATATATATATATATATATATATATATATATATATATATATATATATATATATATATATATATATATAGACCCTATATATATATATATGATCGAAAATGAACAATATTAATGACGAATCCATAGTTTTCGCGGTCGCTGAGTTGAACAGTGACATTTCCGATCCCGTTAAAATCCAAATTCAGCCACGAAACTTGGGGGAGGAATATATAAATATATAGATATAATCGAAAATGACCGATATTAGTGTCAAATTCATAGTTTTCCTGGTTGCTGAGATGAACAGTGATATTTCCGATGCCATTTAAATCTATGGCACTAAAAAAATATTATTTCACGGGTACCAAACATATCAGATACGGAGTTGTGTATTTACAATTTTTATTTCAACCCAGCGAAGCGGGTAATCGATGCAAGAAATTATAATGAAAGAAATTAAAATTTAAAGAGAGAGAATTAGTGAATCACCGAGCTTAAAAGGCGTTCAGGGTACTTCAGTCCGTTTAATTTTCTTTAGGTGCTTGTTTAATTGGTAAAGAATTTCAGTAACTAAAAGACTAAAACCATTCCAAGTTTTTTCTTTCCTCGATGATGTGTTTAGATTATCATAAAATATAAAGAGATCTTCCCAAGTTTAGTTTCACTAGCGTTGATTCAATAGTTTTCTCTAGAACTACAATGTTCTATTATTTCTCCGTATTACCGTATAAACACTCTTGTAGCCAAAGCAAAGTTTATGTATGAAATTGCTCATTAAATTATTTGCTCTTAAAAATTAATCTTCGCTAGTAAGGCAATGCACACATCAGTGTTGGGCAAATTTCAATTGAATTAACAATTAACAATTAATCTGTAAATTTAATTGTTAATTGCAATTAACAATTGAAATAAGTAATGGTTAATTGTTAATTGCAGTTGGCCATTAAAAAAGGAGAATCAATTGCAATTGATCAATTGATTGAAAGTAATTGCAGCGGAAAGTAATTGCAATTGAATTCTGAAATTCAATTGCAATTGAAATTAATTGGCAATTGATTCAATTGCAATTGATTTCCACAGCAATTACTTTCAATTGATTGATCAATTGCAATTGATTTTCACTGATTAATTTTCAACACTGTAGTTCAGAGAGGGCGTGGGGCAATGAAAACTTTAGCCACGACCAATTGACTCACCACCCGTCGTGACCCACGACCCACCGTGACCCACTCTGACCCACCACCCACCATAAATCACTCTTACCCACTGTGACCCACAGACCTGCCAAAACCCATTGTCATCAACTCTGACCCATGATTCACGCCCTCTTCTCTACTGACTAAAGAGTTTAAACTTGTAATAAAACAAGCCAGAAAATTATCACTCATCGGAGTTTGAATTTCTACGATCAATCGCTCAAGCATCGCACTAATACAAAAACAGCGGATCTGACCTTTCTAATATAAATAAAATAGTTTGTTCGTGTGTCTGTATGTCTATCTTTGTGCGGCCTGTGGACGAGACGAGTGGACCGAAACTTTTCAAAATTTGGTCACGGGTAGCTTGGTCTAGGCCCCAGACCAAGACGAAGAGTTTTTTTTTTTTAATTCCTTACTATGGGGTCTCCAGGAGACGTTTACCGGGACCGGCCTGGGGACCAGACAAGTCGACCGAGAGTTACCAAATTTTGGTCAAAGATACCTTGGTCCAGGTTTCACACCAAGGCAAAGCTTTTTCGAAAAAATTCGAACCAGGGGGTCTCAGGGGGGCGTTTACCGGGACATGTAAAAGTAGTAGAAAATGACCGATATCAGTGTCGATTTCATAGTTTTCGCGGTCGCTGAGATCAATGGTGAAACTCCGATCGCATTAAATTCACCGTATTCTGCTACGGGCCGTGGGTCAATGGGGGGGGGGGGGAATACCGAAACGTACAAGTAATCCAAAATGACCGATATTAGTGTCAAATCCATAGTTTTCGCGGTTGCTGATATCAATGGTGACACTACCATTAGCGATGACTTTCAAATTCATCCACCGTTGTATGCGGGCCTTGGGTCACCAGAGGGGGGAATTCCGAGACATGTAAAAAAATAATCGAAAATGACCGATATTAATGTCAAATTCATAGTTTTCGAGGTAGTTGAGCTCATTGGTGAAACTCAAGATCGCGTTTACTTTCACATTTAGCCCCCATCAGATAAGAAACGGGGGCATTATGAAGGGGATCAAGAGACATGTAAAAATAATCCACAATGACCGATGTCAATTCCGTAGTTTTCGCGGTGGCTGAGATTAATGGTGATACTTTCATTAGCGATGATTTTCAAATTTAGCCAGCATTGTATGCGGGCCGGGAGTCACCGGGGGTGGGGAATTGCGAGACATGTAAAACTAATGGAAAGTGACCGATATTAGTTTCAAATCCATAGTTTTAGCTGTCGCTGAGATGAATGGTGATACTTCCACAGGCGTTGACTTCCAAATACAGCCCCCATCGGCTGCGGACCAGAGGCATTGTTTTTTTCAAAATTGGAACCAGAGGATTATAGGGATTTTTAACGGCATATGTAAAAAGTAGTAGAAAATGGCAAATGTTAGTGTCACATTCATAGTTTTCGTGGTATTAGTTGAGGGTTGGTGGGGGCCAGAGGAGATTGTTTCACAATACGAACCAAGGGGGTCTGAGGGTGTGTTCACCGGGACATGTAAAAGTAGTAGAATTTGTGTCGAATCCATATTTATCGGGGTTGCTCAGACGTATAGTGACACCCCCGATAGTGTTTACGTTAAAATTCAGCCCCATCGGCCTTCCCAATGAAAGCACATGTACGTTGTTGGATATATATTCACACAAAATATATCCAATGTTAGAAATGTTTCTTAATTGTTCTCCCGTTGTTCAGTTTGTTTACATTGATATTTTATCTGATCCGTACGAAGAACGGGTATAACAGCTAGTACGAAATGGTAAAGTGTTTGTTATGGACCAAATTACAATGAATTCAATTATATGGATAATTATTATAATTATAACTAATAAATATTTTCTTGTTGAATCATAGAGCTTCTCCGTGCCTAAGCGGTTAGCGTACGCGCCTTTGGCGTGGGAAACCCGGGTTCGATTCCCTGCGGGAGCTCATGTGGTTCGGATTCCACGTTAATCAGTAGGTCCATGTCTCATATAGCCTCGCTGCTGACCGGGACGTTAAACCCCAAAAGCAACTCAAAATCAAATCAACTTGTTGAATTATACATATTTTTCAGTGGAAAAATGAATACAATTTAAAAGTCCCAAATCAACGTAAAGTAGACCAACTTAAAGGAAAATTTATAAACTTTTCCATATAATTAAGCTTACAAACTTAAAATGTCCATGTAATTAAGCTAAATTTCCATTTTTGTGTCGTTTTGTGCGCCTATTTCCTCGTTTTCTGCGTCACCGGAAATGGGTCAACGTTATCCTACAAATATGGCGGAACAAGTTAATGCTGTTCCGTCAGGAACGATTTCGAGGTCGTTTCCTTCACGTCGTCTTGTGCGTGTTTTCTACCGTTTTGTAAGTCTATTTCCACGTTTTGTGAATCAATAGTAGTGGGTCAAAATGGGCATTCAATGTGGGAAGAAAACTGATCCACTCTCCCACCAGTATCGAATTTCAAGGTCGCTTTTTTCGCATTGTTTAGTGCATATTTATACCGTTTCTGCGCATACTTTCACGTTTTGTAGGCCAACGAAAGTGGGTCAAAGGTGACCTACAAATATGGCAGAGAAAGACATATTCATTCCACTTTCAAGGTCCATTTTGACCCTCTTCCACTGATGCACAAAGCGACACAAATCATGTATAAAAAGTGTGAAGGAAACGACCTCATTTGATGGTGACGGAACAGCATTAAGTTATTCCGCTATATTTGTAGGCCATTTTGACCCATTTTTGTTGTCGCACTAAAGTGGAAATAGAAGCACTAAAGTGGAAATAGGAGCACAAAACGGTACAAAGCAGGCACTATACGATACGAAAGAAACGACCCCCCAAATTCGATAGTGGCGGAACAATGGCTCTATTTTCTCACACATTGATGGACCATTTTGACGCATTTCTGGTGATGCTCAAAACGTGGAAGTAGGCGAACAGAACGGTACAAAATACACACTAAACGATGCAAAAGAACCAACCCCGAAATTCGATAGTGGCGGAATAGTGAGCCATTTAACTCCCACTTTAAAGGCCCGTTTAACTCACTTCCGGTGACGCACAAGACGAGGAAGTAGGCACAGAAAACTTTTAAAAAAATAATCACTAAACGATGCGAAAGAAACGACCTAGAAATTCGATAGTGTCGGAACAATGGGTCATTTTGGTCACACTTTGGACGTCCATTTTCACACACTTCTGGTGACGCGCAAAACGTGAAAATAAGAGCACGAAACGGCACGAAACATTCACTACTCGACGCGAAAGGAAGGACCACGAAATTCGGTAGGTATAGTGGCGGAGCAGTGGGTCATTTTCGTCCCACCTTCGAGGCCCATTTTGACCGTCTTCCAGTGACGCACAAAACGTCGAAATACGCGCACAAAAGGGTATGCAATGTGAAATTAACGACCTCGAAATTCCATAGTAGCGGAACTCTTGGTCATTTTCGTCCCATCTTGGAAGCCCATTTTGACCCACTTACGGTGACGCACAAAACGTGGAAATAAGGGCACGAAACGGCACGAAAATCCACTAGTCGATGCAAAAGGAAGGATATCGAAATTCAGTAGTGGCGAAACTCTTGGTCATTTTCATCCCACTTCGAGGCCCATTTTGACCATCTTCCAGTGACGTACAAAACGTCGAAATAGGCGCACAAAAGGGTACGCGATGTAAAATTAACGACTTAGAAATTCGATAGTGGCGGAACAGTGTCATTTTCGTCCTACCTTGGAAGCCCATTTTGACCCATTTCTGGTGACGCACGAAACGTGGAAATGGGGGCACGAAACAGCATGAATATTCAGTAGTCGATGCGAAAGGAAGGATATCGAAATTCGGTAGTGGCGGAGCAGTGGGTCATTTTCGTCCCACCTTCGAGGCCCATTTTGACCGTCTTCCAGTGATGCACAAAACGTCGAAATAGACGTACAAAAGGGTACGCGATGTGAAATTAACGACCTCGAGATTTAATAGTGGCGGAACTCTCGGTCATTTTCGTCCCATCTTGGAAGCCCATTTTAACCCACTTCCGGTGACGCACTAAACGTGGAAATAAGGGCACGAAACGGCACGAAACGTTCACTAATTGATGCGAAAGGAAGAACCTCGAAATTCGATAGTGGCGGAGCAGTGGGTCATTTTCGTCCCACCTTTGAGGTCCATTTTGACCGTCTTCCAGTGACGCACAAAACGTCGAAATAGACGTACAAAAGGGTACGTGATGTGAAATTAACGACCTCGAGATTTAATAGTGGCGGAACTCTTGATCGTTTTCGTACCACCTTGAGGACTCATTTTAACCCACTTCCGGTGACGCACTAAACGTGGAAATAAGGGCACGAAACGGCACGAAAATCCACTAGTCGATGCAAAACGAAGGATATCGAAATTCGGTAGTGGCGGAGCAGTGGGTCATTTTCGTCCTACCTTCGAGGCCCATTTTGACCGTCTTCCAGTGACGCACAAAACGTCGAAATAGACGTACAAAAGGGTACGCGATGTGAAATTAACGACCTCGAGATTTAATAGTGGCGGAACTCTCGGTCATTTTCGTCCCATCTTGGAAGCCCATTTTGACCCACTTACGGTGACGCACAAAACGTGGAAATAAGGGCACGAAATGGCACGAAAATCCACTAGTCGATGCAAAAGGAAGGATATCGAAATTCAGTAGTGGCGAAACTCTTGGTCATTTTCATCCCACTTCGAGGACCATTTTGACCATCTTCCAGTGACGTACAAAACGTCGAAATAGGCGCACAAAAGGGTACGCGATGTAAAATTAACAACCTCGAAATTCGATAGTGGCGGAACAGTGTCATTTTCGTCCTACCTTGGAAGCCCATTTTGACCCATTTCTGGTGACGCACGAAACGTGGAAATGGGGGCACGAAACAGCACGAAAATTCAGTTGTCGATGCGAAAGGAAGGATATCGAAATTCGGTAGTGGCGGAGCAGTGGGTCATTTTCGTCCCACCTTCGAGGCCCATTTTGACCGTCTTCCAGTGACGCACAAAACGTCGAAATAGACGTACAAATGGGTACGCGATGTGAAATTAACGACCTCGAGATTTAATAGTGGCGGAACTCTTGATCGTTTTCGTCCCACCTTGGGGACTCATTTTAACCCACTTCCCACGACGTACAAAACGGAAGTAGACGCACAAAGCGGCACAAAACGATGTGAAGGAAACAATCTCGAAATTCATTGGTGGCAGAAGAGCAATAACTTGTTCCGCCATATTTGTAGGCCCATTTTGACCCACTTCCGGTGATGCACAAAATGTGGGAATAGGCGCATAAAGCGACACAAAACACGCACAAAAGATGCAGAACAAAGTACCTTGAAATTCGTTGGTGGCGGAACAAGTTAATGACGCCGTGAGCACCAATATAAGTATATACTGTAGTTCTTACCAGTTGGCGCGGTGGGTCAGTGGTAGAGCGTTCACCTCCGGTGCTTGAGGTCCCTGGTTCGATCCCAGCTCGCGCAGTTTGTACTTTGTGATGGACAAACACCGTGCTCGTGGATTTTCTCGGGGTTCTCCCGTTTCCTCCCACTTTCTTCATTTCATTCATTTCCTATCATCACCGTCTCCTTTAGCCTATCCGGCATAAGCGTGAGACGTAAAACTAAAGATTTCTTATCATTTTTGTGTAGTCCTTACCATCAAGGCTGAGAACTGCACGGTCCAATTTTTTAGCCAAAGTAGAAGCCCAACCGGAATAGTGATGTCAACCGACTCGGCTTGGTTCAACTGAGCGTACAGCTTGAGCTGGCTTGGTTGGGATTACCCATCGACTGGACTCAATTGAGCCAATGGCTTGAACCGGCTCGGTAAAGACGAGTCATCGGCTCGGCTCGATTGGAGCCAATGGCTCGAACTAGCTCCGTTGAAACGAGTCCATAGGCTGGGTTCGAGTCAGCTCAACTGAGCCGATGGCTCGAACGGGCTCGGTTGGGGTAAGCAATCAGCTCAATTCGGCTCGGCTCGTGTGAGCCATCGGCTGGAGCTGGCTCGGTTGGATGAGCTGTTGGCTCGGCTCACTTCTCGGTTCAGCTCGATAAGTGAATAAGCTGTGAGCGAGCCGCTTGAGCTGTTGACAACCCTAAGCCCGGGTCGAGCAGTTTTGAACATGTTTGGCTGGAGTCCCATAACTTCTAACAATTTTTGGCTCGAGCCCGAATACTTGCTCCTCCTGAACTCAAACCAAGAACCTCGTGACCGATGTCCTTGCCTCCTGAAGATTTCTTGACGACCAAGATCGACAGTCAACTAATTTTTAGTATTCCGATACAAACCGCCTATATTCCATGTTTATACAGGTACACGGTGTTATAATGATAATTAATTATAGTAGTAGTAGTAGTATCATTGATTATTATATTGTCTATGTAGGATACTTGAAGATAGTAGTACTTGGAACTACACAAAGGATTTAGCTCGAATTGGCTCGACTCGACTGGAAACTCGATCCGAATTCGAGTCGAGTTGGGGGAAATTTTTTGAGCCGAGATCTCAAGTCGAGCTCAAAGATGTCTGCTTCGAGTCGAGTCGAGTTTTAAAGAAAACTCGCTCGAACTCGCTGGTGCCCATTCCTATTGTATGCATGACGGGCATATAGAGTTCTTTCGAGGGGGATAGAACCATAAACATAATATATTTTAAAAAATACTTAGTTTCCTGGCTTTCTTCCCAGGGGGGGGGGGAAGGGATGGTAGGTATCCAGCATTTCTTATAAGTACCTTATTTGAAATATGTAAAACAGTAACAAGTGGACAACACAATACACACACATCTTCTTATCTTCAGTTTTAATTGCTGATTTCAATTGCAATTAACAATTACAATTAACAATTACAAGTTTCAATTGTCAATTGCAATTAACAATTAAATGTTTCAATTGCACCCTTTGCAATTGACAATTAACAATTAAAAGTTTCAATTGCCTGGTGACCAATTAACAATTAACAATTGACGAAAATTTAATTGCAAATTTTATGATTGAATTCAATTGCAATTGAAATTAATTGTCAATTACAAATTGAAATCAATTGCAATTGAAATGAATTGCAATTGATTTTCAGAGCAATTACTTTCAATTGATTGATCAATTGCAATTGATTTCAATTGATTTTGCCCAACACTGGCACACATACAATCGCCAACAGTCGAAGGCATTATTTTTATAACATCATTCATTTTTATTTCTTACAAAATATAACCTTTCGTTTTGTACTGTTAATCTAGTACTAGGGCCCGATGTGGCTCAGTGGTAGAGCGTTCGCCTCTAGTGCGTGGGGTCCCTGGTTCGATCGCAGCTCACGCCAAGTGAATTTTGTGGTGGACAAACGCCTTGTGCATGGGTTTGCTCCGGGTTCTCCTGTTTCCTCCTACTTAGTTCGTTTCACCACCATTTCCTTCATTCTTTATCATCACTGTCTTCTTCAGCCTAGAAGGCTTAATCGTAGGACGTAAAACTGAAAGATTTCATTTCATTTAATTTTGTTACCCAATTACTATCAAAGCAGTTTCAGGATAAAGGAGAGGCTCGGAGAAGGGCAATGTTAAGCGCCACTTCTGGTGAAATTGAGTTATTAGGCGAAATGGGTTGGGATTCCACCAGTATAATGTATAGGTAATTCAGCAGTGATACCAACCCGAGGGAAAATCCCATTTTGTGGGATTTTTTACATTAATTTTTCCAATAGGAATAAAGGGAATTTTGTAGAAATTGGCAGCATATATGGGACTTTTCCATACATTTACCTCATAAACGCCAACAAAATTTTAAACTTCTTTTTAGGCGAAAAGTAAACTAATGAGTATTGAATAAACATGAAACCAGTGCTAATCGTCAAATTTTGTCAAGTTGAGTTCATTTTAAGTTTAACATCCCTTTCAGGAGCGAGACTATATGAGACGGGATCTACTGATTAACATGGAATCCGAACCACATGAGCTCCCACCTGGAATCGAACCCGGGTCTCTCACGCCAAAGGTGCTCACGCTAACCGCTTAGCCACGAAGGGAGCTCTCAAATTTTGTTATTGTAAAATGGATGCTTGTATGAAAATAATTCATACAGTAATTTGAGAATCTCAAAAAATAAGCACCTTGGAACTTATTAACAACTTTTCTATTTAATATATATATATATATATATATATATATATATATATATATATATATATATATATATATATATATATATATATATATATATATATATATCAAACGGGAAACAATCATCTTCCAAAACGTTCCACACAAAATTACTGGAGAATGAAACTTGTCTTATCTAGTTTCGTTAAGTTCCATCGAAGATTACAACAAACTGTGTAATGCGAATAGTAATTTGGAACAACAAAATGTAATTTTTTCTCAACTCTGTTCTCAATTCTGTCTCTCTCTTAATTACTTATTCATAAACTGTTTGATTAACATAGAATGTCTGAATTCAGTCATATATATTGAAGAACGTAAGTGATATACAGTAGCTTCACTTATGATATTTTATAAAGTTTGAAAATTTTGTAGAGCGTGGGAAATTCAAGAATAAAATGGGAATTTCTGCCTCTCGAGATGGGATTTTACAACGTTTCAGATTGGCATCACTGAATTCAAGTTTGGAATAGACTGAAATAGTTTACTTTCTAAACAACAAGTAGCCTAAATACCAAGGGCCTAAATGCAAAGCGAAAACAGTGATGAGATATTTCGGAATTGCAAACATTAGACTGAATGAAATATTTGTGTTTCTTTCTTAAAATTTCCAAACAATGAAACTAAAATAACAGATATCTATAGAAAAAGACAAAGAGAAAAAAATGTACTCATCTTACTCATAATCAGATATTAATCTTAAATTATTCTGGAAAATTTATGATTCATTAATATAAGTATCATAACATTGCATACATGAACAGAATTAATGATTAACAGTTGTTTAGAATATATGCTCTGAACCATTCATAATTGGATGTTTTCTTATTGTACTGTTTCCAAATGTTTAAGAAAAAAGTTGATACGGAATATAAGAAAAGATTGATCTATATCCACTGATGGTCTGTACTGAAAAATTCCAAAGGCTTACTTTATTCCGCTTTCTTTTGTAATATTCTAGACATTAATATTGTGCACTTCCATTACCAAGAGTGGACATAAGAGAAGCAAATATCCCAATAGAATTAATATTTTTCCAAGTTTTTTTTTTTTTCATTTTAAAAATCGTATATTTTTACAGTCTTCCTAGTGCCAACAATTTGTCAATCTGCACGTTAGGGAGTTTCTATTATGTATAATTGGTTCTTAAGGTAGATTACATCATAATGAGGTTTACATTAATTATTTAATTTCTACCTTATCACTTAGAGATGTGGCGCTTTTAGAAATAAGTTTCTTAGATGTAAGTCTTTCTTTATAAATTTTCTTGATTTTATTCGTAGTTTCCTAAACGCATTTCTATATTCTAAATCTGTACTTTTTCTCACCAACATTATTTAGTCGTTAAAACATTTTATAATTTTAAATAAATTTACATCGGTTGTTCTTGTTCCTACTAGACTAAATACACTATTCGCTTCACGCGTTTGTATAGAAAGAAACATGGTGATCACCATGGTAACGAAAAGGAAAGACGACATCACTATTTCAGTCTATTGTAAAGTACGGGAGAAGAAGGTTGTTTAGTATGTGTCATTGGATTGCATTACATGGGAACTTTCTTTTCCACTGTACTCGAATGTTAGAAAATGACATTTATCATTGTCTTCCTCGAGCCGCTCAAATATGTAGGGTTCTATCAGGGGAACACAAGATAATACATGATTCACCTGACTTGCAATCATTTACTAAAATTACAAATAAGAATTCTGTAGCATATCCGTAAAGAAAAGTATAACATGAATATTTCTACCTACTGTGAACTCGTAAGGACAAAAGATAACCAGACAGAGTTCTTAGTAGACCAGTAACTAGGATATTTTCGTTGTGACAGTTTTTTGTGACAATGGTTGAGTGTGGTGCACATTACGCCAATAGAGAATAAAATTTATTTTGTTTTACGTAATGTTGGCGTATTTTTCGTTAATGCTCCTGGTGTAAGAAATTAGCATACTAGTCTGAAATTTATGTACAAGTCTATTAAAAATGTTTCACAAGTGTAAATACCTAACATTGGTTATCGTTATTGAGCATAATTCTAGTTCGTTGGCATACTTGAGGAGCGTAGAATTGATTTGGGGAAAGCGGATCCTCAAATGTCGATCTCATGGAATCATTTTTTAGTGTAGTTTATTATTGCTTAGTGTAAGATGATGCTCAATTAAACAAAAAGAAAAATTAAAATTATCTTTCAAATGTTAAAATTGAGTAAAAGAATGTAAATATTGTATAAGCCCTCTCTAATGATGACATTCATTTTTGTAAACTGTATTCATTATACTGCATTCAGAAAATAATAAGCAGATAAAAAGGAAAGTATTGAGGCATACCTAAGACACAATATATATATTTTTTTTTGCATATTTTGAATTTTTTAAAAGAATAAAATTGTAGCATAAAACTACCAGACGCTGGAGAGAGACAGAGAAAAAGCATAAATATTCTTAGTACAATAAAAACACTGAATCATTTTCCACACGAACACTTCTTCAGCGGAAACTCATTTTTCTCCTTACGTAGTATCTATGACTTTGCATAAGCATATAGACCTTGCACTTTATATCTACCAAAACTACTAAACTGTTCAGGTAATCGTAATGTCAGCAATTCAAATATCGCATCAATCTGCCGAAATTTACAGACAGGAAATTTCTCAACTTTCAAAAATCGACCAAGGAAGGGGCGTCACGAAGCAGCAAAGACACGTTCACGGTTTTCTCACCAAGAAATAGATATTTGGAGAAGAAAAAGGAACCCTTTGAATCAGTTGTGCATCTTGTTTGAATGATACATGCTTTCAGACATCCAAAAATTCTTCTCATAGAATCTTTGTCTATGGTGAAATTAGCGGTGCTCTGTCCAGAGTTAATGGATATTATCTTTCTTGTTTGAACGTTTTCTTACGCAATGGAATACAACATACAAGTTATGTCATTCAGCTTGGAGATGTAAAAAGTTGGAACTCTAACTCACCAGTTGTTGTGCCAACACGAACGTGCTGCGAGAGGTATCTTGTCTCTTGATTTCTTGGACTTTACCGCTTTCGTACGACAACACCAGCCAGGAATGTCAAAATAGAATTTTAGCTTTCAGATGGCATCCACCGGTTAATGGACATTTCCTCCAAAACCACACTAAAACATCTCTGTGAATTCATAGGAGAGATCATCCAAGATACATGTCAATTTTTGACCAAGTGTAATAACAGAATTTTAAAATGTTGATACGTGGTCAGCAACCCAGTGGAAACAGCAGCTTGTAGTAGGAGACTCACATAATGATTTTACACATCTGATAGCACTATTGATCACCCTTCATACTCTGCTATCACCTTATGATCAATTTTAATGCTGTTAAAAATGCAACAGGTTACATCTTTACTTCCGGGTCCTAGGTTCAAAGGAAAATACAGGATATGGCACATTCATCTTGGTTAACTAACGTGCTATTACATGATTGGAGGTTTTGCTGATTTTTAGGCATTAGCTATTAATTCTTTTGCCACCATGCCCACATATAATACATGACAGGATATACTCCAGGCTTTTGGCTTAAATCCCTAGGTTCAGTTCTTAACAATATCGCCTGTTACATATCGGAGGTACGGTTTGATTTAACCTTTTACTTTTCGATTCCGATCTCCGAAAGTCCTCTCGCTCCTCAAGAAACTAGAATGCTAGAAGACCTCAGGAATTGTAGATACTGATGAAAAAAGAAAAACTTGAGAGATGACGATTATCAAGCGCCACGTACATTTTCTTCTTGGAAGCAACGTAAACAAAGTAGATAGATCTTCGGCAATGAAGCCATATAAATTAGTTATCATCTCAAAACTCTTGAATAAGTCTATGCGTATTATCATCTGTGTATCAATTTTAAAAGAAAAGCTTGCAGTGAAGAAGTAAATAGTTCTAGAAGACAGAATGAACGGAAGAAGGGAATACAAAAGCAAATTATGAATGAAAAACGACGAATAATACTTAAGCTTTAAAAATCTGGAAAAGATAGCTTCACAATGCTTCCAATTTTTGGGGGGATCTTTTCTTTTTCTCTCATTTTCCCGATTCTTTTTTCTTCTTAAATCGAGAGAAATTAACGTAGAATTAATAAGACACGTAGGAAGAAAGAAAAAATGAAGTGGTTCCCTGATGCTGCTTTGCAGGACTCTTCATCCTTGTCTTTCCGTTTGCATATAGCGAAGGGGC